>NW_027176816.1:16732013-17002013 GCF_023349555.1 Cebidichthys violaceus
CATTGGCTGTAAAATGGTCTATAAAAGCTGTGTAAATGCTAATTGTCTCCGTGAATGAGTCAGAATTGTATTTGGCAATATTGCATGATTTTTTTGTTGAACCTGGAGGTTGTGTACGTTTTGGGTGAACCATTTTGCATGCGCTTTTCTTGTTAAGTAATGCAAAGTGCCGGCTTCAATATCAGATCACCAGGTTGGATCACCAGGTTATAACATTTTATAAGAAATATCAGCGGAGCTTCATCAGGCACCGATCAACAAATCTGTTAGAGGTGACACTTTTCATAACTGTTTCATAACCATCCATATCTGACTACTGTAGTGGGGACACTCACTTTCTCCAGGCATGTAATCGTGGCTGTCGTGGACGTGGTTTTTGGTGTTCCTGGGGACGAGGGCCACCGTCGCTCCGTCGGGGACCTGCATCGCATAACAACGTTCACACTTCCTGCCTCAAACAGTGTGTTGTGCGCGTGTTTCAGCGCTAGTGTGACTCGCGCTCACCTTGTAGTGTTGCAGTGTATTGAGGCGCTTCCACAAGCCTTGCACTACCGATGTCAGATCCTCATCTGATAAGATCAGGTGACCCGCGACACCTGCACGCCACTCTGGAGGAAAAAAAAGGAAATGTCAAGTAACCTTGCTGCTTTTTGCTTTTTCAAGAATACTGAAAATGGAAACAAACTCACTAGAACTATTAGTGGTGCAACAGATCATAAAGCTCACGGTTCGGATCGTGTCACGGAAATAAAAGATTGTATTTTTATGGATTAATCAAATCATGTCATCAGTAGTTTTATTGATGTATTATAATCTGCTTAGAGCTAGTGTAAACAGCTCATAATTCATCTCTAATATCTATTTATGTTGTCGGGTTAGTCCTTCACACAACTGGATTTAGTTTCTCACCAACACTACATTTTATGAGATCACATGTGAACACATCATTATAATTTACCTTCGTACAATACTCATTTTCACTAAACAGCCTGAACGCATCATAAAGGAATCTTCATTCGTTAGCCGTTAGCGGTGCTGCTAATGTTAATAGTTCTCCTGTCAGTTTCAACACAGATTATTTGTTTACAATGTTGTCCGATGTCCTGATCACATATTTGACTGAATATTGGTGGATAACGATCGTCAGTAAAACTTTATTTTTATACTGTGATGGTTAATGTTAAAGTGTGTCATTAATCCACGGTTCAGCTGCGTATCGAGCCGTGAGGGAGGATCTGTACGGATTACAGATCGACTGTGGTCCGTTACACCACTACTAGTTTTTGTGATCGACTGCTCTGATACTAAAGAGAAGCCTGGTGCTGTGAAATGAACTGGACTTACCGAGGTGTAAGGAGTCAACGTGTGGCCTCTGGGAGAAGGAGGTTCCCTTCCAGGTTTGCTCCAGGAGTTTCTCCTTCACCTGGGTGATGGTGTCACAGTCCAGGACTTTGGCCGGCACCGTCTGCGTGGTGGCGCCTCCGCTGGTGGCTGAGGCCGGCATCGCTACATTTAGGGTCTGGACAGATTAGGAACAGGTTAGTGGTGGAAACATTGGAAATAATATTGGTTTGAGTCAAACTTGGCATCTTAATTTATCAATTTATGTCATTCAAATTTGAATAGTACTAAAAGAAGGCTGACAACTAACCTGCAGGGGACTTTTAGTATTTTTCAACCTGGACTCTATTTTCCCATGTTTTTGTGTAATTTCAGTCCTATTGGTGCAGTATTGAGTCTGAGGACTGCGGCCTCCAGCTGCTAAACGGGCTTCGATATAATCCGTCAATGTACGTCCACTAAAAGTGTTTTATTTCTCTGCAGGGGTCTTTCCATGTTCTCAGACACTTAGAATAACAATATGAGCCTGTCAGTGGCAACAACAAGCACTTTTAATGGACGTACATTGACGTTGAGGAGTTGCCAGATATGATTACATTGCAGCCATACATAGCTGTAGCGTTCTCCTTCCATACTGGACCGATTTCAAACATTTATGTCCCCATTAGTCATTTAGACACCAAAAATATGGGGAAATATCCAGGTTGAAAAATACATGTTTCCCTTTAATTCCATTAAAATTTAGGAAAAGTAGCATGAAAAACAAGGAGGAGTCAGCTGTTTCTTTTGTTATATACAGTACAGTTTCCCTTCATGTCTTTGCCATGACTCTGACATTGTTAACATATTGACCCGGCCTGTGTGAATATCCTTTATATCGTGTCTATGTGTGCTCTGACCAGCGTGTGGTACTCCACGTCCTCTCGCAGCAGCCTGTTGTCGTTCAGCGTGTACTTGGCTTTTCCCGTCACGGCATCCACAGGTCCCTTGTCCACCTGGTGCTTTATTGCTCTGAACAGCATGTAGAACGACTCCCCTGCAGATTCCTGGCCAAGCGTAAAAAGACGGAAGGTCAACAGCGTTTCATTTAGGAGTCGTTCAGTGACCGTCCTGACCGCTGCTGAACCAAATATGCACTTGCTTCAATGGAGAGTTTTTGTGACACATGTTTTAATTGTGACGTGTTTCTACCTGAAAAGATGTGTCATTTGTGTATAAAAAAAAATCTTAACACTATTGAGTGGTGTGGACAACTTTGCAGTACTAAAGTTGTGATTTAGTCAAAAAAAGAAACCGTAAAATAACATGTTGGGGCTGAAGAAGGGGTCTAAAGATAAATAAATGAGGTCCTTATTAACTTAAAAAAGTTATGTTGCGCAAAAGTTATGTTGTTTTTTTTGTTTTTGTTTAAATACAACCTTTATTCACTGATCTCTGGCCAGGTGTTACACATACTAGTGGACATACCCTCAGAAAGGTGAACAGACAGATGGACATCCAGTTCGTCAAAAGCTTCTCAACCACTGATTCCGTTCTGGAAAAGGAAAAAAGTAAGCACACGATTTATGGATGAATGAAGACACCTGGATGATCTGACCACCTGGCTTCGCCCTCACCTCCTGAGCATCAGCTTGGGGTTCTTAGCCACATACTGCTCCACTAGATCGTTGAGCAGTGTCTTCAGGATGTCCGTGAAGTACTCCAGTTTACCGTGCAGGGCTACGGTCAGCAGGGAGGCCACATAGGCCCGGTCCCTTGGGGAGAACGTCCGCTGGACCTCCAGAGTGTGAATAAACTGTGGAGACGACGGGGATAAGAAGATGTGAAGATGAACTTCTACCTGTAACAGCGAGTTATTGGAAAAACTATATTACAGTTTCTATTTATTCTATTGACCCTAATTCTGGCAGAAAGAATGGGAATATCGATGTAAAGACCTTTCCCAATGACAACCTGCTCTTATTTAAAACAACCATTCCCCTGTTGTCTGACCTTGGTGAGAAAGAGTTTGCTGTTGAGCAGATTGGACAGCTGAACCAGCCCTTGCTCCACAGTCTGCCTGCGACTCTCGGGAACGTCCAGATCTCGTCTCAGTGGCGACTCCTGGTGGCCGGGGAAGAAAATGCGCTCGGCGTACGCCCGGTAATCCAGGATGGGGATCCCTGAGCCCACCAAATCACTGGACATGTCCATCATCTCCGTCATCAAGTCTGAAGGAGCAGAGGAAAGGGAATGAGGGCCTCGGTTTGTGTATCTTTCCTGATTTTGGTGAGCTGATGTTATTTCCTATAGGTGAAGAGGATTGTACCTGTGAACTCCTTCTTACAGCAGTCTCTCACACTGGTCTCCAGGTTCTCCAGCTGGATCTGCACCTTCTTGTAGTCCCTCATGGCCTGTTTGCTCTTCCTCCTGACAAACGACAACGATGCAGACAACATTTAGGCTAAAAGATAAAACAGCGCCGTGTTATCAGAAGAGGGAGAAAGAGAAGGATGGAGGGAGAACAAAGCACAAAGGAGGAAGAAGAAGAAGGATAAGAAAGAAGGAAGGGAGAAGAGAGAAGGAAAAAGAAGAATGACAAAAGTAGAAGAAGTTTTTGATGGTCACATTTACACTGTGCCACATATTAGTTTTACGTCACACACACACACGTCGTAGGTGTGGAAGTTCTTCAGCGCTAGTGAAGAAGACATAAAGCTCACAATTTGTCACAACTGCAAGTCCAAAATCGCTTGATCAGACAATTCTCATGTAGTATTTCATCTCCATGCATGCTGCTCAGAGTGATTGAGTTGCACTATGATGAGTTATTGTCAAGCTCTAATCAGTAAAAATGAGTATTAGGTGAAGTTAATTATACCGCTATCATGATGTGTTCACATCTTCACATCCTGAAAATGTAGTTTTTGGCGAGAAACTTGAATAAGTTTTGTTTTTAAGGAGATTTATTTTTTACAGCAATATAAAATAGATATTAAAGAGGGAATTATGAGCTGTTGAACACCCTAACAGTAGCTATAATATATAACTAAAACTACTAATGCCACAAGTTTTTTTTTCTTAAAAACAATAAAAAATGCAATACTTTATTTCCTACTCATTTGAATTGTGTTTTAATGCAAATAATCACTATATTTGACAATAGGAAAGTAAAACAATTACATTTAGAAATGTTGATGGTTTACACTGACTTCCGGAAGATTGACAATTTTTCTTCAGGACAGGGTAGAAAAAAATTCTGGAGCCTTGTTGTTAATTATAGTTCTTATAGAAAAAATGTAATCGGCAGGACAGATTGTGATCTAATCAGATAGCAGTCAATAACACCTAAAGAAAAGCTCGTAGGACTGAAAATCATATTGCAGCTACTGAACATAGCAGCCTATTGAGGACTATAAGGAAAAAGTCTGTCTGCCTACCTGTATATGAGGACTATGATGAGCACAATGAGAGCCACTATGGAGGCCCCCACCCCGACTCCCACCTGAGCCTCCAGAGGAAACGTAGACTGGGCCTGGCTGTCGTACTGCACTCTGCCCAGAGAGAAGTTCAGATTCCCCATTTTCACCTGGAAAACACAATCATAGACCTTTTTATGAAGAAAAAAAAAAAAGAGGTTAAGAGGAACAAGTTTGAATCAAACACTTTATGTATGTATGAAACAGTTCATCACTGCTGTTCCTCTCGGATCCTAATCCTCCTAGCCAGAGTCTAGGTTGACATTGAACTTCTACATCAGTATTAGAATGCTGCGCAGATTCTTTTTTACACGCGTGTTCATTCAGATTAAGATCCGGCTACACTTACATTATTATAACTATTTGTCGACCTATATTTCAGTGGTGGCTGTGTTGATTCCAACTTGTGTAATCCAAATAATCCAATAACTCCAGAGTGTTGTAAAGTCCAAAAGTCAACAGTTTTTGTAAATAAGATAGATGTAATCATTTCCACAATCCACGATATGTTTTAATCTAACAAAATATTCTGCTGTTGGCGTTAAGCCTTTAAAAAAAAAAAATGGGGGGGGGGGGGGGGGGGTTGGTGACTGTTGAGCCCACATCTTCAGAGACCTGGATCCATTGTGGTCCAGGATCAAGATGAACTGGATGACTCAGGACTCTGGTGGACCAGAGGAGGAGCACTCTGTGTTCACATCATGATACTTGGTGCTCAAACACAGTCACAGTTGATGGACAATGTTTTTTTCTCATGTAGAATATTTAATGTGAAGATGTCAGCAATATTATCTGTTCAGAGAATTGTTTTTGTTGCTGCCATTCCTTATGACGCAAATTCAAAAAAATGTACTACAGGAAAGTACTACTGTTTTAGTTTAGTGTGTGTTTGTTGTGTTGAAACTGGGCTACAACTGCGTTTCGTTGTGCATCCCTGTGTTACATACAAACAGTAAATGATCCTTGAATCCTTGAATGTGCAACTTGAATTCCAGGTCCACGGTATCATTTACTCACCGTGAACTCAGGCAGACTGTCCATGCCATCCGGTTTCTTTCCAGCGGTGACGGAGGGCTGCTGAGCTGGCGGCTCACAGTACAGGTGGTTGTGTGTCAGCGTCTTCACGGAGCACACCCCCGCCCCGATCCGAGCCTCCACTTCGTGCTTGTAGATCGCTAGATCCAGGTTCTCTCCCTGGAGCGGGGAGATTTAAAATGAGTGAAACTACAATATTTACAAAGTATATAGGGAATTTAAGTGCTGATAATTATTCCTATTATTACTGCACTGTAGTTATTGGCGCCCACCTCGACGGAGATGATGCTGCCGGGTTTGTGGTGGTACGGTTTGCTGGGATCGTTCTGGTTCAGCAGGTAGAGCTGTGGGTTGGGCTCATAGCTGAAGGCCCCGTTCCCCACGGTGCCAAAGTCAAAATGGAGGCTGTCCAACAGGAAGTGAACTTTGACCCTGGCCCTCCTGGCCTCTGGACCCACCGCTGGAGTCGGACACAGGATGAGGGTGGAGCCATTCACTGTGCAGCGAGTCTCGTACTGAAGGGGAGGAGCAATAAAACAGAAATATGAGCTTTTTAAGTGAAAATGATGTATATGTATGTGTGAATATATATACTGTATATGTACATATATACTTATGTAGAGAAAATGGTTATATTTTCTTCCAGTTCATTTTGACATTTTTTAATACAGATTTTTTTGTCCTAAATTGTACATATGGAAATCTGCATTTATGAAAATGGTTTTGAAAAAAAAAAGTAATAATATAAAAAAAAATCAATTGTAAATTGTGATCATAATTCCCGCTCTCCATTCTCAATTGTATTTATGACTACAACTTTATTTTTTACGCTCATTTGCTGTCCAGGTTTAAATGAAACCTCACAGATGCAGATACTTGGATGATTCATACCTGTTTGACGTGACACAGCGTACCCGCGGGGCAGTCCGCCTCCGGGACGATCCTCCTCCATCTCTTCAGTGGACCCCGATGATCCCGTCCTCCGGTCGGGCTCCCTTCACTCCTCCCTCTGGCGCTCCTCCTCCTCCTGGGAGGGAGAGTATCTGGGGGACTGAGGGTCACCCTCATTTTCGGCTCCTGGACCACATCCAGGTTCTGACCAGAGACCCTGATGATTCGGCCTCCGCTGCAGGGGAGAGTAACGGAAAAGAAGAAAAACATTCCTCGTCTTATTCCTCGTATTTCATGTTCATGACCTCTAGAGGACGATCAGGACAGACGAATACGTTCTGCTTAAAGTAAGACGTTAAAAAGTCACAGTGTCCAGTCCACAAACTTAGGATAAACTATCACGTCAGCATAGCAGTTATGCAATCTAGATTATGTACATGGTCAAGATTGCTTTATTGAGACTGATGAGCACCTGAGGAAGCTTTTGGAGGGAGCAGCCATTGAGATGTTGGGGTTGGGGGTGTAATGATACACTAGACCCTGTAGGTGGCGCTCCGTGCCACCAAACCGCACGGTGATGCCATGCTCTCCTGTTCTGTTGCTGCCTCTGGTCAGACAGCTGATCTGATCCTCCTGGATGTTGAGCCTGAACAGAGAGAGAACTTTTACATTTCTACCCATTTTATTCCAAAGTGAAAGTTTGCCTTTATAACTCTTAATGTTAAAAACTCAAAATAGTCTTAAATCACTGTTGATTGGAGACACTTACACCACGCACGGCACTCCTCCGATCAGGACGCCGACCTCGCTCGGGTGTCCGGTCCTCAGTCTCCGGCCTCTGATGGTGAGAGAGGAGCCCCCCGCCTTGGGCCCCCTTTGTGGGAAGATGCCGCTCAGAATGGGATCCTGGTGATGGAGGGACGAGGAGAAGAAGAAGATGTTTAGGATGAAATGTAAAAGATGCGCAAGAGAGAGAAACAGAAAAAGTACGATCAATAATCCGATACTGAGCTGGTGATTTATCGGGCAGATAAAAGAGACACAGGGGCATTCTGGGAAACCGCTAGAAGGTCGCCTCACAGCCTGCTTAGTACAGCAATTCATTTGCTTGTCACTCGGGCTAATTAATTAAGTCAACCTACAGTCCTTGTGCTGTTATGGTAATGAGGAGACGTGCAGCTGTGACTTCAGTGCATTGCAGTGGTTCACTTACATTTCACACGGCACAGTTCCAAGTGATGCCTGATTAACGAAAGCCATGTGGGAGCTGCTGTTTCCTGAAGGGGAGACTGGTCAATTTTGAGATTTTGGGCTATTTTGCTTCCATAACATGTTATGGAAGCAAAATCACTCTGTGTCTCTTTGTCTTTGTCTCCGGCACAGAGAAGAAAACCCGTTAACTCCAGTGGATGCTGAGAACTCTGGTTGTCTCAAACACAATAAATCCCTCACAAGAGAGGAAACGGCAGCAGTTTATCACAACATGTGACCAACAAGCACTACTCGCACTACTGTTCGTGGAGCAGCCGTCCACCCTCGTCCACTGCAGGTAACGTTAGCGACGCCATACAGAGTGTGAGCATAAGAACGGGCTAATAAATTTAAGATAATTGTTTACTGATAAGAAGTATCAATAAGAGTACTAGTATAACGGTAGCCATCTGTATTTAGGTGATTATTTTACTACTTTGTCTATTTGCGTCTGTAGATTTCTCCTAAATTCAGCAAAAGTTACATTAGATAATGCCTCATTTGCATATTTTGAAGTAACATTTCAGGTATCTAATAGATCGTTTTTTTTAGCCTGTAATGTGTTTAAAATGTCATGCAATGCATGTCATTTTACAAAACATATCTTTAGGCTAAGGCTGTTTTTGTTTTTTTCTCAGACTGATCAATAAATCTCTTCTTCAGCAGCACCTACATACATCACACTTCTCACCTTCATTCCTCTCTATATTCTGAAGGTTTTGACGACGGGTTCATATATCATTCATAGCCTGATTTATAGAATGTTTTATTACTAAAGACATGGTGAAAATGGATTTTTTTTTTAATTAATAGAGCGATACAAAGACAAATAAAAATGAACCTGGCTTTATCAGACTTCTGTTCAGAAAACATAGGCAAATTCCCACACATTTATTAAGATACTCCCTCATTTGCATATTTAAATATCACTTTTCAGAAAACCTGCAATGCAAAGTTACAAAGTTGTATTCGATCACAGTTCACATCACATTTTCCAAATGTTAACTCCCCTCAGTGAGTCTGTTCATGCCCCCCCCCCCCCCATGGATATCAGATATTTGATTTTTTTGCTTTGCTCTCTGATTCGCCATCGAGTTAAACGTCTGAGTTAATCACAGAACTGAGCAGAAAAAGGAGAGAGAGAGAAGGGAGACAAACACTTTTTTAACATAATTTATCCTCCTTTTACATTGAGTCACGTGAGGTTGATACTTTCTGAGCGTTGGGTTTTGATATGAGTTACAACATTTGTATTTTCCCTGAACAAAGTCCCAGAAAGCTGCAGGTCTGCAGAGACCCTCAGCTCCTTTAAATCAAGACTGAAGACTTTTCTGTTTGCTGCTGCCTTTGATTGAACCACATTCAAGGATTTGAATCAATTTCTGCATTTTACTACTGTATTTTATTTCTTAAACTGCACTGCACTGTTTTTAGCTTTTTAGTGTTTTAATGACTGATTTGAATGTTTCTTAATTGTTTTTAAATCTCCTTTCTTTTGCATTATGTTTTGATGCTTTTAATGGTTTTATGTGAAGCACTATGAATTGCCTTGTTGTTGAAATGTGCTATACAAATAAACTTGCCTTGCCTTGAAACAATTAGACTAATAAATAATTTCCAAAACACATTAAATAATTAATTCACAATCACAACATCAATAAATACAGACGCAAATCATGAATAAATAATACAAACGCACCTTGCCATCAAAAATGGACACAGTACACAGTATGAATACAGAATGTAAGTTACATGTAGGGAGTTTTTGAACCAGCTAATAGGCTGCTCTTTCCCGCGCATGTAAGCGTGACTGACTATTGAGGCGTTTACCTGGAAGCTGAAGATCTGAGCGGACAGTCCGACTCCTCCTCCCCTCACTTTGACCGAGGCATGGCCGCTCCTCTCTCCTCCGCTGCCCGTGGTCTCACACACTATCCTGCGGGATCAAGACGTACGATTGTCGCTATTACAACTACAGACGCCGCATCGCTGCTGCATGCCTCCGCCCACCATCACGTCATGGTTTTATCCTATTAGCAGATGCAATCTTGGGTTCAGGCCAAACACATGTTTTGTGGAGTCACAGTGACCTTTGACCTCCAAGCTAGAATCTGCTCCTTCTTGAGTAAAACGACAACTCGCCTCGAGGACACTTCGTATCTGCTGTGGATGACGCTGCAGGGGACCCCGGCCACCGTCACCGAGTTCTGGATGTCTTCGCTTCTCTGGCCGAGGTTGGAGCCCGAAATAGTCACGACCGTCCCTCCCTCCACGGGACCGGATACCGGGTCCAGCTGAAACACAAGAGGACCAGATGTTTGAAACGTACATCCTGATTATTGCCTCAGACAGCATAACAGCGTGACATAAAAATGGTAGTCCAGCAGCGATGGAGTGGATACATTCCAACACAATGATATGATAAAGGCATAAAAGTTGTATTTTTGAAAGAAGCACAGAAGTTCTTTGCCTGCAAGGTCATTTTCCATGTGGTGTAGTAAAGACTGACATGAACTGAACAGGAGCAAAGTAAAGTCAACAGGAGGAGTTCATGTTGAGTTTGAAAATCAGCCCATTTGATCTGCCACACTCAAGAGTTGGTGCAAACGGTCACAGAAAATATTCAGATATGGATAAAAGAGACCATAAAACCAGCCCAGCAGTCAAAACCACACAGCAACTAATACCATATTCTGTCTGAAAATGAACTTGATACATGTTCCCCTTTCTCTCATTGCTACATGCAAGTGATGCAAGTGAGAAAAACGTAAAACCAAGGTTGGATAATTCTGGGGATCCCTTTTCTAAGTCTGATCAAAAAATAGTTTTCTCTCCTCGGCTTATGACTTAAGAACGGGTGTAAAAAAAGCATTCATGTTCTGCTAACGGTAGATTAGCGTTAATTAAAATACTTTTTGAGCCAAAAGAAAGACAACATTGATGTTACATAACTTGCTAATACATACAATATGTGTACTTTGTGTTTAAAGTGCAATTAGGAATTAAAATTTGCCTGGTAGAAAACATGAATGGGTAGTGCTGCAATGTAGCTCTTGTGGCTGCAATGGGTATTACAACAACAAACTTCACCTGACACTTGGACACTTGTTTCACAGATCAGAGTTAGAAAACAGATCACCCGATTTCTTTCTCTTTTTCTCACTTGTCTCTCAAGGCTTCCGTACATTTCTCCTACTGTCCCTCTCAAAGCCAAAAGACACATCTGTAACCTCTCAGCGCCCCTTTGCGTTCCAAAGAAAAAGGCGAATAACACTTACGAAGTGAATGACGGGAGCGGGGCAGGTGTGTTTGACCTCCTCGGCGCAGGAGTCCCGGTACACACAGCGAGAGCCGGCAGCGCCGCCGCACCAGACGCAGCCGTACTTGGGGTCGGCGGTGCGACACCGGCTGCAGTCCGACCGCCCCACTGAACAATTGAACAGAGTCACTGAAATAAAAGAGAGACGGGGAAAGGTCTGTGAGGAAGTGACATTATTTGGCGTAAAACAACACGTCTCGGACACGCCGGCGTAAAACACGCACCATACAGATCCTCGGCGCTGTCGATGAGGAAGTAGTTTTTCCTCCTCACGTTGATGGTGGCCGGGTATTCCTCCATGGAGGCAGAGTAGGCGTACTGAAACCAGAACCAGCATACATACTTGTGACGTGGTGTATGAGTTGATGTTATGCGCGACACGTGCAAACCAGTTGCAGCACATGTCAAGTTATCTGGCTGCGAGAGCTACTGAAACACACTGATGGAGACGCAGAGGTACATGATTTGAGGTTATTGATACGTGTTAAGACAGCGAGGTCTATCAGTTCCTCTCTATTTACAGTTAGTGGTGCCACGGATCATAAAACTCACGGTTCAGATCGGATCACAGATCAGAGTCTCTGATCGGATCAGCACACAAGAAAAAAGAGAGCAAATAGAACTTCTAGAGATTTTTTGCTGCTGATACTAATTGATGATCATTGATGATCCATATTAAGAGATACAGATCATTTTGTTGTTTGATTATATCAGCTGTTCTACAAGGATCCAGACTATTTGTTGTTTTTTTTGCCACCATTCCAAAAATCATTTTAACCACTATGAAGTTTATAAACCATCAAAAATTAAAAATGTTATTCTTTTACTTTGATATTTAAATTTTTTGTGTTTTTTTCATAAAAACACACAATTTAAATGATTAGGAAATAAAAGATTGTATTTTTTCATGGATTAAACAAATCATGTCATTAGTAGTTTTATTGATGTATTATTAGAGTTAGAGTAAACGGCTCATAATTCATCTATAATATCTATTTGTTGTTGTGAAAACATCTCCTTCAAACTACTATGTTTATTTAAGTTTCTCACCAACACTACATTTTATGAGATCACATGTGAACACATGATAACGTTATAATTTACCTTTATCCAATTCTCATTTTCACTGAGCCTGAACGCATCATAATGTAACTGAACAGAACCTTCGTTCGTTAGCCGTTAGCGGTGCTGCTAACGTTACTATACTGTATCTGTCAATTTAAACACAGATTGGTTGTTAACAATGTAACGTTATCAGAGATCAGCGACTAAAAAGCATAAATGATGTCCTGATCACATATTTTAATGAATATTGGAGGATAATGATCGTCAGTAAAACTTCACACTGTGATGATTAACGTCAAACTGTGTCATTAATCCACATGTGTGAGGAACTGTGAGGGGGGATCGTACGATCACGGACCGACAATGATCTGTTACACCACTAATTACAGTCATTATGGGGGGGGGGGGGGGTTTACCCCATCAGATCGGGACTGACAAATGAGGTGTCAATCAAACAGTTCATGAAGGCAAATTCTTGTTTTGTTACAGCTCATGAAAGATGGTACATTTGCCGGCACACTGGGAGAGATGAATGAAATCGTGTGAAATAAACAGAAGAAGATCTGGGTGACAGCATGGGAACAACAGCTAAAAGAAGGTAACCAAGAAAGAAACATCAAACTGCAAAATCACATTTTAAATTCAGGTCTTTGTTAAAAACTTAACCCATCCAAGTATTTATTGTTTGCACGTTGTGATATAAAAGGCCTGTTTCTCAAAACCTATTTTCTCAATCAGCTTATTACTACCATTTAGGTATGTTCAAATTTCAAGTCACAATTTCACATTACAGATGAATGCATTTCTGTTTTTGCCCTCGTTTCTCTCACTGTGATTTAGGGATGCAGCGATATTACGGCATTTAAGATAAGCGTGATATTTAGACATAAAATATTGACATCATGTAAATATTGCACATGATAAATCATATTATAAACACAGTTATGGTTACAGATTCTCTCCTCCCTACGCTCGTATTCTGAGTGTAATTAATTTGCCTTAACAGAGAAAAAACACAATAAAAAAATTAAAGAAATATTTAACTGATAGCATTATTATTATTATTATTATTATAATTATTATTATTTTTAATTCCATTTAGATGTCACAATAATATTATAATATAATATAATCTGACATTGAGACAGCCGTACTGTGATTGTTGATTATTTAGTCATTTATATTTAATGTTGTTGAAGAAATACTTTCAAAGATCTGAATTCAAGTTTTCAGGGGCTTTAAAAAAAACAAGAAGAAAAAAACCACAAGTGTGTCTAAAGCGTGTGGACTAAAGACAAGAACACAGAGATGGATCACTACATTGAGACACGTTCTGACCTGGTGGGGCTGGCAGGTGATAGAGAAGGCTGATGGTTGAGTGGCGTCCGGCTCCACGGAGGCGTCCACCACCACCGACTGATTCTCAACGTCCAGCACACACTCGTAGTCCAAGTTCTCGTCCTAAATGTGCACAACACATACATGGAAGTGAACGGACACACCCTCTCAGTAGGGGCACAGTGACTACTGAAGACTCACTGCAAAAGCTTATGAAGTTGTGTGAAGTCTTTAGATAATAATGCATGTTTTGTTATGGCAGTATGCTTAAAAACTCCTGTGATCTATAGCTTTGAATATGAGCCTTTATATCTCTATACCTTACATTTTTTAATGTTCATTTAATGTCCATCTTCCTTTGTTGTTAAGCACTTTGCGCAGCATTTCTTGTATGAAAGGTCCCATACTAATAAAGTTTGGTATTATTGTATTATTATTGTTTGCTATACAAATTAACTTAATTATTATTATTAAATTATTATTATGTACTATACAAATAAAGTGTATCGTTATAATTATTTTTATTATGTGCTATACAAATAAAGTGTATCGTTATAATTATTTTTATTATGTGCTATACAAATAATGTGTATCGTTATAATTATTTTTATTATGTGCTATTCAAATCAAGTTTATTAGTATTTTATTAGTATATGCTCTACAATTAAGTTTATTATTATTATGTACTATACAAAGTTATTAAGCTATATTATGTGCTATACAAATATAGTTTATTATTATGTTATTATGATGTGCTTCACACATTAAGTTTATTATTATTTTCATTTTCATTATTATTATTATTATTATTATGTGCAATACAAATGTAGTTTATTATTATTATTATTATTATTATGTGCAATACAAATGTAGTTTATTATTATTATTATTATTATTATGTGCTGTGTTATTATAAACTGAAGCTTTTCTTGGACTCACTGCTGGTGAAGCGACGTTAAAGGGACAGTTCAACGTTGTCGCCTAGTTTCTGAGAAGCAGTTTTCATGTCGGAACTATTTTCCTTCAACCCGAGCTCCAGCGTGAAACTGCTCACAACGAGGTCTGTGGATTATCCTGAGTGACGGCGTCACTATTTCTGAAAAAAATCTTTTTCTGGCGCTTTGAGTACAAGACAATAGCCATCGAGTCGCATGTATGTATGAATAACATGCATGACTACAGCTTTAAAAGGTGCACCCAACGATTCTAGTCCAATACACCTTGTTGTCCATCAGTCCGTTGTGAGTGCGCCGTGTTGATACACTGTGAATGGGAAACAAACAGTACTCCAGCCAGGAGAGGGGAAAGGCCGTGGGTGTATAAAGAGAAAGGCAGTGGGAGCGAGAGATGACGGTATATCTGGAGAAGAGGGTATTTGTTTGGGTGGTTGAGTTCAAACATTAACACTCTTTCTCCAGAACGGCTGACCTCACCTTTAATGCCTTACTAAGACAACATAGGAGATGGCTACATTACCTGAAACAGGTTCAGGTGTTGTCCCACCAGAGTGACCTTCCTCTCCACGTTGACAGGGAGAAGAGAGGAATCCTGAACTTTCTCCACACACGGACACTCCTGAAGAAACATTATTAACCATTCCAATGAGAAATATCTACACATAAGGGAAAAAAAGAAAATACAGCTATACTTTATAAACCTTTATCTAGATCCTGCTCAAAGGGATCTCTGTGAACAGGTACATCACTAATCATCTGTACTTGGTGGATCTAAACTGCTGAGAACTTTTGCGTTCGTTTAATTATTCTTCCTTACCAACTGTGAAGCTGGGCATTCTCCAAATCTACATTGACTTGCAGTTTTTGTCCACAAAAACAAACAATAACTCAGCGACCTCAGTCACAAAAACACACCACATAGATGAAACATCAGACGATCGAGTGAAACGCGAGAAACGTTGACTTGAAAATGCCATGCTGTTCCTGAGCTGATGGGAGGAAGTGCAGCTCTCACTGAGTGAGATGAACAGAAATGGAATGGAGAGGGTAGACGAGTCAATAAGCCCCGTCGGGTTAAGTGCCTCGAATTTGTCAGTTCAATCCTCCCATCTGAGATGACATTGATTTTGTGATTTGCCTCTCTTATTGACAGGAGAGCTAATAAAGATAATCAGTGCAGAATGCAGTATTCGTCATTGTTGGCCTTGCTGTAGAATGAGGACCAAGTAGTTCTATATATACTGTTGATTAAAGCTGAGATGCGTTTTTTTACAGAAAAATTTCAACAGTTTGGGCAATGCACTTTTTAGTCCAGGATCAGAAGATGGATACCACTCTAAAATATGTCCGGCTTAGCTTTCAGTCTCAATGCTAAGCTAAGCTAACCTCTCTCTGGCTGTCGCTTCATATTTAACACATATAAATGAGTTGTATCGTTTTCCTCATCTAACTCTCGGAAAGAAAGCCCAAAATAGTATTTCCCACAACTTTTCCTCTGAAGTCCCAGTGGAACTGGAGTCAGAGAGCAGATTATACATGAGAAGTCGACGTAGTCACCGGGGCGTCACTCATTGGTTTGTGGACTGCGGATTTCGAGACTTATCTGCAAGCGAGACTTCTGCACTCACCGCAAAATAAGAGTTGGTTGATGAATCTAATTGATAGTCTGCTGCAGACTCAGAGATGGGGTCGATAACTGTTTCAGGTGGTTGTGTGGAGATGGGCGGCTTTTCGCTGGCGCCTGCAATGGATGGACCTGTTGCGGAGTCCACGGCGGGCTCCTCCCACTCACTCAACCACGGAGGCGAGTCATTCTCTTCGTAGCTGACCGGAGGAATGGCGTCCTTAGTGTCGTTGACAGAGAGGTCTATTAAACGGGACACTTCTCTGGAGGTGGTCGGGCTTACGTCGGAGGAAGAGCCAAACGTTTCGCCAGACGGCTCTAAAAACCCTACATCACGGTCTACCTTTTCGCTAGTGCTGCTGGGTAATGTAGTGGGGGGGGGTTTGTCAGTGATATTCCAGCTTTGGGTCTCCTCCTCCACTGAGAAACTTGCAATGCCTCCATTTCCCTCGGTCGTCCCCTCGCTTGTGGTGGGGGCATCGGTGTGCGTCGAAGTGGCCTGGCTGAAGGTTGCGGGCAGGGTGGGGGGGGAAGTGGGCTCGGCGGTAGGGGTGGTGGGTGCTGCGGTGGAGGTTAAAGGGACAGCTGCTGTGGTGGAGGTAGGAGTCTCTGTAAGTGATGGCGGTGTTGTTGTTGTTGTTGCAGCAGCCCGGACAGTAGGGGGTAAAGGGGTCAGATTTCTGGCGGGTGGTGGTGGGATGGTGGGTGTTGGAGGTTTGAACTTGACGATGGAGAAGCACAAGTGTACAAAGCGGGGACAGGAGGGGGACAAGAAAAAAAAAAGCAGGGGAAGACAAAATTAGGATAAAACAGAAAGGGTATGCAAATACATTGAGAAGCAACTCATAAGTGGAGAAAAAAAAAGAAAGATTTATGGTAAAAAAAACTAATAAAAAAGACAAACTACACCAAACAGAGTGAACAGACATAAACACACTAATATGTGCAGCATGTTGCACAGTGCAGTATTTATTACACATAGCTAAAACTATTGCAGTCTAACACAACTCTCCTGCAACTAACCCTACGTTCATAAAGGATGTAATGTTTTGCTTTTGTTAAAACAGTTTGACAAAGGTTTTGATTCAAATTTGTTCCTTGGTTGGAGGCTGCAAATGAGGTTATACTCTAATAATAATCCCCCTTTTTGATGTTAATGATGTTCGACAAAATAAAAACAAAAACCTCTGAATATAAGGTAATACTATTTAACAACTCTTTTTCAGACTTAATGTTGACTCACATTGTGGTTGTAGATGGTGACCCCTCGGCTGCAGGTGTGTTGGTGCGTGCAGACGTGCTGGTGGATACACCAGTTACAGCCCCAGCGACTGCTGACGCACCCTTGGCATCTAGCGGAGCACACAGCACGGTACAGGCAGAACAAAAAACAAAAAAACAATAAGAAATTATATTTTTCCCCAAACATATAGTGAAGGAATTTCACTATATATAATATATATAATGGTCATTTTAAAAATAAACTATGCATCGATGTGTGTGTGTGTGTGTGTGTGTGTGTGTGTGTGTGTGTGTGTGTGTGTGTGTGTGTGTGTGTGTGTGTGTGTGTGTGTGTGTGTACTCACGGCCTGCGTCCAGAGAGCTGCTGCACCAAGCTGCAGTTGTAGAAGGTGAATTCGGTTTCCGCTACCGTTACGTTAGTGAAACGCAGCGACAGGGCCACCATCACGAACTCTGCATCAGAACGAATATATGTCAACTTCAAAGGATCTGACCAACTTGTGTGTCCTTCTTTATGAGCATCACAGTGCTGCTTTGGCAGTTTTGTAAATGTCCTTGTTGCGCTCAACTTTGTGTTCATAGAGGTGTCGCAACTTCGAGTGTCAGTTGAAAATCGATCAAAACGGGGTTTCGATATGAAAAGCAGGATCGGCAATTCTCCTGTAGTATTGTTTAATCCCCACCCCCTGTCCATTTTCTGAGTGCATGAGAAAAAGAAAAAAAACTACGGTAGCCTCCATCTGCACTTTTTCTGAGATGACAGAGAAACAACAGAACTGGAAAATCCTGCCTCCCTGAAGTAGTGGCAAAATTTGGTTTTCCCCAGAAGTTATGTAAACAAAGAACGCCGTCAGAAAAACTACAGTTTGCAGGCAATCATACTGTACACCGCCTCACCACCACGTATGCTGCCCTCTACCTTTTAGTGGCTCAATTGATTGGAAAAATAAATGATTGTTAACATTTTAGTTATTGTTATCACATAATCTTCTGGACTCCATATCAGGGCGTTCCCAAGATATCACAAGAATCGGATGGAGGTGAAGTCAGAGTGACCTTGATCTTTGAGCCCCCCACATTCTAATCATTGAATCAAGGTGGACATGGGGACCGAATGTAACGAAATTCGCTCCAGAAGTTCCCGAGGACAGACGGACGGACAGACGAAATCAAGATTCCATAATCTAGCATTAGCATAGCCGTCAGTTCTTATTTATTCCAAGTCAAATGGAATCATATATTTGGAGTATCGTGACGCCCTTAATGTTTTGTGTATACTGAAAAAAAAGACGTCCCATTGGGTACAATTGTTGACCAAATTCAGAAAATACTCACCATCTCCATGAGTAATGGGGGGCAGGCTGTCGGCTTCAGGGGTCGAGCATATCACACCGGTGTCACTGAGTGAAGCAGGAGCTTCTGTGTCCTGGAAGAAGCAAGAGTAGGCCTCTCCTTTTCCTAGACTTGGGAGTCCCTCTACTGACACCGTAATCTGAGGGGAGGGAGACAAAATGGGACAGGGACGTCAAGAAAAGAGAGGAGCGAGATGGAAAAGAAAAGGAAAGTGATCGGAAACCGATTCCCCCTGCATTACATCGGTTTTCTCCCCGCGGCTGATGTTGTAGAGGCTGAGGCGCTGGATGCTGAGGCACTGCTGAGTCTGGTTGAAGCTCCACAGCCACTGGCCCCGCACAGACCCTCGCTGGCACTCCCAGCGCTGGCCACACCTGAAACAACACGGAGAGGTGAGGTGAGAGAGACAAGGAAAAGACAAAAGTAGACAGGGGAGGGGGCGTGCGAGCATTGGCAGTAGCCCCGCCGTTAAACGTCCACTGACTCACCGTCCCTCCAGGACGCACCAGCCACAGTAGGGGTCTTTGGCGGACAGACAGGATTGACAGTCCAGGTGGTCTCCGCATTCTGCCACCGGAAGCTTCTCGACCTGAAAATGACAGGTAAGTGAGTACTCGAAGACAGATCCATGTGGTGAAATTAGGCAGACACCAGGGGTGTGCTGCTAGTGTCATTTTCACCTTCACGGTCTCCTCATAAGACTAATAAAGTAAAACATTCTAACACACTTCATCACAAAAGCTGCTGCACTATAACTTTGGAAACTCACTGGCATGATGCATCATCATTCATCATTGTATGAACAAGAACAAAGCTATGATTGCTCAGCTCACTCACAATCAGTGTGTAGTTCAATAGCCTTGTGGTCAGCGATTCATAGAAATCCGAGTCCTTCATAAAGACATGAGACCTCATAAAAGATTTTAAACTTACATCAGAGTGCCTTGGATTTCTTTTGATTGTCAACCATAACGTTATAGACTTACATACTGACTGAGTAAGCAGAATGATCAATGCAGTACTATAACCAAATCCTGGAGAGCACTTCGGTTATGCTTTCCGCAATGTAGACATTGAGCTGATGTAGAATCTTGTCGAGGAAATGTTTGTACTCTGTGTTGTGCCTCTCAAACAGACATTCTCAAAGCTCCTCAAAGTTCAATATTTTCTCCGCCCGTTTGCATCCACTTTGTTAAAAAAATGTTGGATGTGCATGGACATACAAAAAACTCGTTGCAGGGAACCCCTGCAAGGTCCATGTACGAGGGTGTGTCGTCACTTTGGTTGTGCGGACACGTAAATTACACTTCAACGGTTTGGAGTTCCATTTTTCATGTAACACTCTTTGAAAAAACAACAGAAATGACTTCAAATGATTTGTTTTTTTATATTTGCTTTCATTGTAGCCAATGCTACTTAGCTTGTAGCTAACTAGCTTACCTGGATAGCTACAGGCAAGTAATGATTAAATAATGTGGTATTTAAGCCAGCTGCAAGCTGACTGAAAAAGCAGTCTCACCATTTGTAGTCATCCCATGTTGACCAGCTAACGTTAACATTAGCCTTCCAAATTCAAATGTGCGATACTAGCCCATCAAATTTAGCAAGATAATTAACCTCTAGTAAGCTAGAGCTTCAAATTGATGCATTTTCTCAGCTACTAATGAGAGTGTTAAGGTCCATTCCATTACCTACTAAGGTTGCTTCTTCTATACTTGCCTCTTTCAGCATGTAGGCTTAACTGCATTTTAGTGCTCTTGCAGCTAAGATTATAGTCTCATCATGCTAGTCATCTATTGTTGGCTAGGAAAGCGTAATGCCAACCTACTTCAAAAGAGCCATACCAATACTAGCTAGCTCACAGATATTCCGCTAGCTAGATATGATAACACTAGTTGAGTAGGTTTAGTTTCAGTTATCTTGATAATTACATTAAAGATTAAAAATAAAACTCAAGGTTCACTTACTGGCTTTCCTCAGAGCATTGCATTCCTAGATTAACCAAGTTGTGTTTCTTTCTGTCATTTACATGCATGCACATAACAACAACATTGATTATCATAGTTATGCAGATGATACTCAGATATATCTAGTCCTCTCACCTGATGACTAAAGCCAGTAAGACTGTGTTATTGTCAAGAGCAGATAATCCAATTATGAAAATAATTGGAAGAGCCAAAACTTCCTCCAACTAAATAAGGGAAAAACTGATATTATTATACAAAGAGAAGATAATCACTATTAATGAACAACTCTAATCTCGGGCTCTAAAAAACTAAAACCAAGTCTGAAATCTGACGGTCATATCAAAGCAGTTACTAAAACGGCCTTCTATCATCTTAAAAAGAAAGAATGGAGGATCTGGTGTCCTAAAGTGACCATGAGAAGCTCAGCCATGCTTTTATTTCCGATAGGATGAACTATTGCAATGGCCTCTTAATTGGTTTTCCCAGAGGGACCATGAAGCAGCTGCAGCTCGTTTTACCCAGGACTAAGGGAACACAGCATATAATACTCTAAGAAACTAAACTTAAATCAGCTCATGGCTACTATCAGTAGCTCTATGACAACTGCAATGCTTGTAATCATATTGTGTTATAGATTCATGTTAAATATAACTCGATTAGATGAAGGCCTTCAGTGGTCTGGGATTGAGACTAGCCATTCAATGTATAGACTGGCAGTTTCCCATACCCATTCATCAGCATCCATGGCTTCCCACACAGACACTCAGTAGGGAGTGTGCCAACACAATGGAGGCCACTTTCCCTGATCAATACCATTGTTATTTCTGACCTTACACCTCCTGCTGACTGTTGTACCCATTGCAGCGGGGTTAGTGGCCTTTGACCCCCACAACCAGCTGGCCTCTCTGTTTTCTCTTATGTTCATTGCCTCTTATTCTTTTATCCTATTTCTCTGCGAGAGAGACACAGCTTGAGGAAGTATCAAAGCCTGAAAAAACTCTGACAAACGATCATTTGTCTGACGATGAATGACAAGCCATGTTCAGATCTTGTGTATGGAGACATCTGGGCGAGAGGTTTAATGGGCAGACGCGCCAAGAAGGGCACGGCTGTTCATACATCTGTTGAGTACTTCAAAGGTAAGCGAAGGTTTAAACAGTAAATTACATTTCGCCACCTCTAACTGTCCAAAAAAGTGTTAGGTTTCTATACTTACAGTAGTTTTGGTCATGACGTAGATGTGTGCTCCAGTCTGGTCCAGTAAAAGGTCACCGTTTATGGGCGAGTTGAGCTGGATTGTCGTGTTCGCGTATACCTCCACCTGGCCGTCTTGGCCCAGATATACCTGTAGAAAAACACTTGGTGTAAGACCCAAATGAACAGCTGATGAAAAAAGGAAAGAAAAAGAATACAAAAGGAATATCTTCTTTGGCTAACAACTCAAACGCAAATCAAATCACACTTGTGCAGAAATCGCAGCAGAAGTGGCCGTGAATGTGATTACGGCAGAGCCAAATCTAATATGAAGCACAGGAAGACACCTCTGGCTTAAGTGATTCCCAGGCCCTCAAACTCTCATGTTACCTCATGTTGATGGGATTAGCAGAGGTTTCCGTGCCTCTTTCCAGAAGGCTCTCATTTGATCGCTGTGAACAGGATGGAGAATCAGTTGTCCCATTAGGGAATGCACTCAACGCATAATGGCATGGGAAGTAGCTCTGTTACGAGCGGCGACTTTTAAGCAGTTTTGCATGTCACATTTTGTAAAGAATGCGATGCTGTATTGAGGATGCAATATCTGTGCAACAGGTGTGTGCGACCGGATTAAGCTAGAGAGACAAACGGGAAGATATTGGTTGATCAACTTTGAAATTGCAGCGATTTACATTATTTCCGACATTGCCCTAACATTAAATGAATAGCTCAAGATTTTGGGAAACAGTGTTTTGCATGAACGTACTAAAAGAGCTTTTATTCATTTTTTGGTGAACTGAATATATCCGTTTGCAACTAATGAACATGAGCGTTGTTAACTCTAGGGACGGTCGACGCTCGCTACAGCCTCGTGTTCTCAGACTAACATTTGTGCGTGCAACGCAAAAAAGGTTTGATGGCCTTTCTGTGCACTCGTATCAAGTGCACACGCCTGGTTTTCACATGCATTGGTTTTGATATGCACAGCAATTACAACAGCAGTCATTGGAAATGACAATCTTGAATCTCAGGCAACCTGGAGGTCAGGATATTAGCGTCATATTTTAACTGAATGGTACGAGTATGGTATCAATCTTCTCATCTAATTCTCAGCAAGAAAGTGAATAGGGCGGATTTTTCTAAAACGTTGAAATATTCTTTTAACTCCAACAGGACATTTGCGTAGATCGACTGCAACTGTATCAAAATCAAGCTGGCAACACAAATCGTGTCCCCAGTTCAACTGGCCGTACCAAATACACTGGTAGGATGGCGAAAACGTTTGTGGTCTTCCACGCACACACACACACACACACACACACACACACACACACACACACACACACACACACACACACACACACACACACACACACACCTGTATCTGGATGCTGTGGAATTCGTCCTGCTGTTATACCATAATCCTGTCACAATAGCTTACTTCAGATGGCTACATGGAGTGCTGCTTTGATCTGCTACCGAAAAGCACGATGTCTCCCTCTCTCTCTCATTTGCACACACATCAAATACTCACACACACACACACACACACACACACACACACACACACACACACACACACACACACACACACACACACACACACACACACACACACACACACACACTGTAAAAACAGACCTAGTACACTTTTGCAGCATTATGTCTACAATCACCCTACATGTGACTATCAGATCCACGCAGATGTTTCAGAAAAAGGTGGAGATACACAGCAGTTTGTGGACAACACTGGAGAAAGCAGTACTTAGAACTTGACAAAAAAGGCAAATAACTCATATTTTTTCAGGAAATACACTCCACCAGTCTTACCAAAAGAATACATAAATATCTTAAAACATGCTCCTTTTTGTTCTGTCTCCAATGACCTCATTCTGCACAGAACAAAAAGCAAATGTATTAAGCACGGGATCATGGCGGTATGCTAGTCTGTGTATGTTGGAGAACTGTGAGTGCTGGAATGACTGGAATCTACTGGCGGCTGTAGTTGCGGAGAAGTGTATGGGAACTGGGACAGACTTTGGTTGCGAAAAAAAATTTTGTAGTCTGAAGTGTGTTTGCTTTGCTAAGAAATGAATCAATGTTGATCCTTAGAAGGGTTAGGCAGTGACAGACACATTGGGTAGGGCTGACAATTAGTAAACCACTGGAATAGAAAATTAGTTTTGTGGTGTGAATTTTTCTGTTATCCCAATGATGTGTCCAAGGGCGTCTCCATGCCTCCCTCCTAGTGCATGCTGGGGCATGCTTTAAGAAGCCTGAATAAAACTGGCACGAAAATTCAAAGCAGTACGTGGGAATGAGCTACCTTGTGCAGAGTTCCTTTGGAGTCTCCGAGGAAGGCGATGCTGTGTCCATCTCTGACACTGACGGCCACCGCAGTGAGACGGGCGGCCGAGGTGTGCCAGGCGGCCCTGGCCTCCAGCGGCGCCCGGCTCGCCATGGGACTGGGGGTGTGGTCGGAGCCGCAGGGGTACGCCTTGAGGGTATTCTGCAACACATGAGGGAAAGTACGCATTTATTTAAACTGAACGCACCAATATTACTTTTGTGTTGTTGCCCTTAATGTCAAACACCTAAGCTTCAGACTAACAAGTTCACGTTCCCATTCTTTCCTGCTGTTGCCGGAGGAGCCTTCAATGCTCTTGATACTCCGTAGAAGGATTGCGCCACAGATTAAAGTAGACTCATACAGACATAAGCCACTGGCTGTTTCGGTTTCGCAAAACAAACGCTTTTTAAATCCTGCTTTCTGGTAAGTCTCAAAGCTCCAGCAGCACATAATTGGCCCTGAAGGAGGGAGTAGAATGAGACATCTTTTGTCAGACTAAAGAGAGTTTATCAAAAACTAAAAAAAGAAAGATGGCTTATCGTTGTTTCAAGGGGAACTGTGATCTAATACATCCTCTCCTCATTCAATCATCTCTGTGTGTCATTCAGCGTTTCCTTTTCTTCTTTCTCCCCGTCGCTGCCTGTGCTAGTCTTTCTATTCCCATGTTCGTGCCCCCCCCCCTTCTCTCAACCTTAATCTCTCTTTTCTTATGTCAGTGGGTTTCAAAAAAACTCCCTTGTCAGAGCTCATTAAGCAGCAGCACAGCTGATTCAGGGTTAGCTTGGTTTATTGATCCCTAATGGTCCCATTAAATGGTTCTGAGGGCAGGCAGGACCTGAGCGGCAGCAGAGGGGGTCACCGGAGCGCTGCAGCTGGGCAAAGCTACTCCTGGGGCATCTGGGAGTTGTGGGCTTTCCAACGAGGGCCTCATTACAATGCCTTCATTCTTCCTGTTGCTAAGCTTAATCTGGGCAATCCAGTCATCCCTTGTTACTGGGCTGTGCTTTCTGTTTTGTCTTTTTTTAACCACCGAAACCAATTGAGTCAATATACTTAAGGTACATAAAGACAGCAGGATATAATTTGTCATGATGCCCTACTATACGGCCGGCATCCATGCTGTAACAAGCAGTCAAAGCAGGAATTTGTTATTGACAAAATCAGTTTTAAAAAGCCCATCTCTGCAAAATATTTGCTCTTTTTCCATCACGGAAACAGTCAGCCTCCTTCCCTGTCCTTCATCCGCCGCATCCTTACCATGGGCAGGTTGGCGCAGCTGGACTTGACCTCGTACTCTATGTAGGCCACCTCTCCTCTTCCCTCCACCCGGCCGTCCTGGGTGTAGCAGAGGTCGCGGGTGGAGTCGATGTGTCCGTCGAGCTCATCCAGCGGGTACACGCACAGAGCCGAGGCGTCCAAGACGGCGTTGTTTGTGGAGCCGCCGCGGGTGGAGAAGACTCCCAGCAGATCCTCGCCTTCCCGGCCGACGCCTTGTCCCACCTGTTGCAACAAAGGCATGGGAAAACATCTCAGTTCAACACAGCCGGCATCGGTAATACCTAGATGTTAAACCATTTCTGAAAGCAGAACATGAAACTCACACACACCAAGTAGTTCCAACTAGATTTTGAAATGCTGCTCCCTACAATAACTTGACGGGCTCGTGTGTTGATAATATTTAGGGATAAAGTACCTGGGCAGCCTGGAGCAGGTTGTAATTCCTGGAGGGAGAGGAAGTGGATCGGCAGACCAGAGGAACCTCCACGTAGGAATAGTAGGAGGTGTCGTCCAGGCACACTCTGGCGGCATAGGTCCGGTACTCCCTTGATGCAGACTTGATGTCGCGGCGGTAAAACAAGAAGTACACGAACGCGCGCCGCGTGAACGCCATCACGAAGTGGTGGTCGTATTCCGACAGCCGCCCGGCCACCGCCAGCTTGGCCGTCTCCTCGTAGGAGAAGACGGGCTCCGATGAGAGGTGGCGGGTGGAGATGGGCGGGTGGCTGGCGGTGTAGCCCCTACCCACGTACATCACTGTCCTCTCACCGCCGCGAAGCCCCACCACCAGCCCCACGGTTGACACCGACGGGTCGTTGGCGGCGACGTACTGCGTGTCCACGGGCCTCTCGGTGGAGAAGCGGACCTTCTTGATCGACGCCAGGCTGCGTTTCTGGCAGGTGCCCTGGTGGATGCTGCCGCAGGTGATCAACTCCAGCGCCTTTGGATCCACCAGAAGTAGCTTGTTGTGGTTGCTGGTCCTCCTGGCTTGGGGACAGTTGGACTCGGTCACTGGGGGGAGGCAGTCCTTGCTGTCGCTCACGGGACCGGTCGCCTCCTCCAGCTCCAGCCGGAGTCCGTCCGATCCGTCCAGCTGGAAGAGGTGGTCCCTGGCCCCCACGTACACCGTCCCCACGGAGGGGTCTGGGTGAAGCACCAGGTGCTGGAACTCAGTGTCATTGCGGGAGAAGCGAGGGTAGGAGCGACCGCGGGCTGTGGCGAAGACGATGAGGATGAGGATGAGGAGTAAGAGCAGGGTGGGGTTCAGAGCCTTCCCATGTGGCATGGCAAATATTCTGAGGAGAGAAACAGAGCAGTTTAGAGGCCTTCACTTGCAGATCTTTGAGGTTAAACATCAACATTCGATAAGGCAAACGCTGCTTGTATAGTTGAGTATAGTGCAAGTTTAAGAGTTTTGGAGAGAAATATTAAGATGTGGTGAGAAGAGCCTCTTAACAATTTAAGCTACGGTAGCAAGAAAAAAAGCTTTTTCACTGTAGCACGGGCCGACATGTTCCATCAGTATCATGAACACACACACACACACACACACACACACTGTAGTTTTTCATGCACTATTTACTCCTGATTCAGTCGCTGCTGCTTAAAAAGAACAGTGCCCAGCTGTTGTAAAAAAAAAAAGTGTCCTTAGAAGGAACAAATGAGTACCACAGACAGGCTTGGGAAGGTGGAAAGTATTGAGAGACAGTTTAACAGTTTTGGTCATTTTTTTTAAATATAAAAAATATACGTTATGTCCAACGAAGTAGCAATCTTACTGGATACACCATTCTTTTGTAAGTGATGTTAATCTAAATTACAGTGTAATTGATTTTCCAACACAGTGCTTAGAGGTAGACCTACTACTGCTGCTATGACTAACTATTACAGTACCTATGATTATTTACACTATTTAAATGTGTTTTTACATATATTCATTACAAAATATTTCATTTTATAAAATGTATATAAATATTTAATTAATATTGACATAATATGCTGCGAGTCAATTTAAATTGTTTCATTACTTCTTGTTAATAACTGTTCGAGGATCCAAAAAAAGATACAATCCTTTCTTATGAAGACTTTTGAGACGTGTTCTCAGGAGTGTATTGTGTTTTTCTGGATATCTGTTCTAGTATGTGTAAAAGATCTGACCAGTAGATTTGTTTTTTTACATATAAAGAATACATGTGTACGTTTGGAATCATTTCCCCACATTCCCTCGATGGTGTTCTTATGTATCTTATATTCATCTCCTAAGCATATTCCTGCCAATAGAGTGATCTAAGGTAGAGGAAAATATCTTTGAAGCTCTGCTTGTTCATTATGGCATATAGTTGTTCTCAGTTCCAACTCTCATGTATAATTGAGTCGTTTTGTCTTTATCTATTTATGTTTAGGGCTTTGAGTCTCCCGGTTTCTTACAAAGGGTGGAGATCCCAGAGAGCTTCTAAAACTTCTCTCAAATAGCCTCTCACTTGCAAATATCGATACAAGTTATTACTACAGACACCATATCTATTTGCTAGTAGTAATGCGTTATAAACTTCTTTTTAAGTTAAGTTGGACTCGATGAGCTTCCGTTTGGGGCTCAACATGTTGTTCGTCCTCAATAAAATTGGTTTTACACAATGTTGCCTTGTGTTCATTTGTGAAGATTTTGTTGCTGAACAAAACGTGCAAGTATCATAAACGCTTGTTTGCCACAGAGTTCATTTTCCGCATTAATCCAAAATCCAATGGAAAAACCCCATTGGCTTTTTTTCTCCCCAGAGGGAACCAATGCGATGCTAACTTCCTGGTTGGCCTATAAAAACATGTCTTCCCTGCAGCGCTCTCTCACTGCAGCCCAAACTGTGCCGTGTATTGATGAATCCATGGCTCTGTCCGTGCTGTGTGCAAGCGGCGGACAGATTTACAATCGTGAGGTTTTTTCCCCCACCCCTCTGTCAGTTTCATCTTGGATCTAAAATATTAACAAATCGCCTACGGCCCTTACAGCTGGAGCATTCAAAAACAATAACTCTCACTCCCCCATTTGGACAGCCATCACTCAACACCTCTGGAGAGGAGAGAGGTTTGTGGACACTGAGAGCCTTTCGCATTAGGAGATAAAAACCTGTTTAATTATTGAACAGGTTCCTCAGACCTTTCACTGACCTTACTGGGAAAGGTTGCTTAGAAATACACAACTCCCGTTCGCTGTGCGGCATTTGGAGCGAGCTTTAAACTGGGGATGTGCAAGAGCTCTTATCAGGATTAAGCTCATTTCGTAGTTCCCTCTAAATTACTGGGATAACCTTTCAGGCAATGCTGGAATAGATGGGGCAAGATGATGGTAATGCAACACTTAATGGTGCAACCGCCATGAAACTCACCAGAAGATGTAAGTGTACGCGGTGGGAGGCGTCTCGAGGAATTGTTTTTGTCCGGTGCCAATGTTCTCGGAACGTATTTGACGTTCAACACGTTTGCGATACGAGTCAAATCCCCCACAAAAGCATTGGCGCAAAAACACCGTGAACAAGTCGTGGAATTCAAAGACGCCACCAGCGGGGTCTTTAACTGGTTGGCTCGCTCCACGTGAAGGCGTCCCCCTGCTACGGTGCTGCTTTCGTCCACAACAAGAACCTTGAGGTGGGACGTCGACGGCACAGGTTCCCCTGAATGTCGATCTCCTGCTCCCGTTCACACGCGAGCCCAGGCGGGGGAGCGTTCCTGAACATTTCAGGGATGGACTGCATGTGGAAAAGGGACTTAAGATGCACGGAATATTAACTAAATTGAAATTGTCATTGTCGCTATTATTTATGCCCCAACACTTTGCATAATGACAGAGGATTTGTAGAGAAAGCTATGACTATATTGTGACATTTAGAAAAATTACCATTACATGGCAGTGTGAATAGACTGCTAAGACATCAGACATGCAGCGCCATCTCACCTAGCTGTCCGCCCCCTGGGGCTGCAATCAGGACGAGGACGAGGGGTGTCAAAAAGGGAGGAGAACGTGGATCTCTGTGTGAGTGGGTGTAGATCTCTGCCTGTGTACATAACCAGGGGGGCCATCCAGGAGCAGCTGCAAGTGTCTTAGTGTGTCTGGTAAGTGGGTGAGTGTGTCCCAGGCCTCCTCTTTTACTTATTCATGAGCAGGATAAAGCGTATAATAAGTAATAACCTCCACGCCCGCTGTCAGAGGATTTGAGTTGGGCGTGTAATGCGTCAAGAGGAGTGGCCATTACAGAAAAAAAAATCCACAGTGGTTTGAGACAGAGGAGGAATAGTCGTCATGAAATATAGATATAAAACAAACCTCATGTTTTATTGAGCCGAACATCTAGAGCCCTCAGATACAAGTTCTCTGTCGTGGCTCTTTAGGGTCGGTCCACCACTGACAGATAATCACGGCCACCTCAGTCACAACTCTGGTGATATCCTAAATCTTTTGCACCGCCATCAACTTGTTGTATGGAATGGAATAATTTAATACTTTCCAAAGCATATTGTCCTTATTCAGGAACGTATCTTGGAGCACATCTAAAAACGGTGTGTCAAGTAGTGAGTCAAGTACCTAATAACTTTTGAAGCTGGGTATTTTCGGCCTCGCCCAGCTTCTGTAACAGAGAGCCTGGGAACAATCCGAGACGAATTCTCGCAGCTACTCTGAGCAAGGCGTCCCCACCTGCTCTTTGACCGGACAACACGCCGCGGCCGACATATTTATAGCGTGCGACGACCCCCCATCGCCATGGGAACCTCCTCTTACCAAACAGCAATGACGGCTTCCTATGAGCTACCACAAGATCGGAGTTGATGATGTGGTGTGGGAGAGAGTGGAAATGGAGGGAGAGAACAGATGTGGTTGATGTAAAAGCTATCCGAGACCTATTGAGGCTATGAGACATTTTCACTTAATTCAGATGAGCACTCTTCAACTTAGATCGCTCTTTCAATAATCATCCATTTAATAATAAGTGATTCTTAAAGGAAGTTTGTGGATTTTCAGTGGCATGAACAAGCTTACTTTTAAGCCTTTTAAAGTAAGAGCAGATCCATTATCGAGTGAGAGTGTGGATCCAAGAGGTTCACGTTTATTCACTACATTTAGAAAACACACTAAATGTTTGCATACGTGGAAAATATCCAGATTTACAAAAACTTGCGTTCTGCCAATGCTCAATTTCCTTTTATGAATCCCAGATCACGCTGTAAATGTGCGCAGCTGGTTCAGCCTCACATCCCGCCCTCTACACACACACACACACACACACACACACACACACACACACACACACACACACACACACCCGGCAACGATCAAAGCACCTCGTGAATGTTGACGCTGCTGATCAGTGGTTCTTTACAGTGAATCACGGAGGAAGAACACTCACATTTCTTCCATTTACATGATGATAATAATTAAATTTCCTCAGAGGAGAGCAGACAGCGCTGATAAAACATTAAGTGAAATTTGATTTGAGGTTTGAGTTAGTTTATATCTTTAACAATTGACATGTGCTTATAGTTATGGCTCACTAGTACAATACCAAATAACACTGGTTTGACTGTTCTTAATAAAGAGAATATATAAGTGCAAATTAACGTGCAATGGTGCCTCACATTTCATTTCTATAATCCGGCTTCATTTCACCACCTCACCATGTGCGTCGCGAATTTCCCCGTGTCTCCAAAATGTTCGTACGCGTGGGTCAGAGTTCCCGTACGGGTGCGCACATTCTCCCGTCAAGTTTGTTCTTATAGATCACAACGTTTGCGTGGGGAGTGGCGTACGCAGCGGGTATAAATGAGACCCCAGGCCTTTTGCCACAGTCGGCCTCTTACCGCTACTCCTGCTGTGGAAGTGCTTAGCAGTAATCCAAATACCTCCGCCACCCTTCAGAGGAGCAGAGAGGTGGTGTCTCTCATGCTGTTCACCAACAATCTCCAGAGCTCATCACTTGTGTCTGGAATGCAGCATGTTCGGCCACGGGGCACAGTCCAACGCCTATAAATAACCTCTGGTAGACCATTAGACCGTCAACTGATTTGGGGAGGTCAAACGTTCACATGCAAGCAAACATATGAATAAACACACAAGTCATTTCTAGGGCTGAACCCCAATCACAATTCTCATCAATACGATGATTCCCTCCATTTTTAAACTTTTCTTTGCGTTCTTTTGACTGTGGACGGCAGGGTGACATACCCATCCCGATCGGCAGTACTAGAAAAGTTGATATACGAGTATGTGCCAAGTGTATTTATGCCCCCTATAAACTTCTCAGAATGCGGTCTCTTCAGTGAACTTTTGCCCTAACCATTCCTATCTGCCTCCCTTTCTCTCTCTGTTCATGTTTATTAATCGCTGAGAGAGAGTCTGCTGTGCAAGTTCATTTCTAAAGCTCCTAATGAGCCGTGACAGCCCACTGAACGCCTAAGACCCTATGAAATATGTGGGGTCAGCAGCAGCACAGGGACAGTGGGGGGGACAGTGGGCCTGGAGCCATGGAGCACTGCTTTGCATTGTTATGTTCTGGTGGGTCGGCTGGGTCTCGCCCCCCCCCCCCCCCGGGGCCTCCCCAAACTCTGCGACACTGGCATCTGTGGATCCCATCCAGAGAGTACAGTAGAGAGAAGAGCATCGGAGTGTCTGTTTTGAGATCAGCAATGACCACACGCAGGCAGCAAGATACAGAACAGGCACAAACGTCGGCCAGTTAACAATTGGGATCGATTTAAAAGTCGGGGTCTGGAAAGACAACAGACTCCATGCATTAGAGTGATGTTCATGAGGCTGATAGAGTTAAGTTAAAAACGTTTTTTTTATTTACAAGAAAACCAAAGCATTTACTGTTCTAATGCTGAAGGAAACTGTTGGTAGTGAAGACAACAGACATCTCTGACATCATCGGGTGTAATCCGAAGCCCAACTATAAATCAAACCCTATGTCCAGGTATCACTGGCTGGACTGTTAACCTCTTGCGCCAAGCATGACTCCAGCTTTAGTGCCAACTCTTGGGTCATGCATTGGATGTGTCGAGTTTCGTTGGCAGGTCTGGACAATGTGGCCAAAAAGTTATCACCTCTGTTTTTCCATATTAATTGATGTTGATCTTTTTTTAACAGTTTTAAGAGTATTCTCCTTAACACATAACCCTAAAGGAACCAGAAGATTATTTATGGTTTGTAATATATTTATCTATTCATTATCACAATGATCAGGTAGTTGAGGGTTGATTAAATATGTACAGTGTATACAACCATTCTCGTTGGCCAGCTCACTGCTGCGCGCTGCTTTTGAGCCCACCAGAGTCCTCTGCCGGCTTAAGTCTGGTTAGCTCGATGCTAAAAACAATTCAACCTTCCAAATATACGAGTGATATACTGACTTGTTTTAGTGGCTGAGCCCTAGTTCATGTCGAGTAGCTCTACAGGCATTGCTCTCCATTCTGCAGAGCGGGATTTTGTTTTTGTTTTTTAAGTTGGATGCTGGTGTTACGCAGCTAACACGATGGCTTCCTCCATTTTGGACTCCTGTTCTCGCTGGTTGCCCACAAGGTTGGCAGATTGCAGTTGTTTAGTGACATGAATTAGCTTGTTGAAGTTGAACAAATACACCAGGGCTGTTAATGATGAACGGTTTAACCGTTGACCGCGCACAAGCATTTCGACCGGGTTGCCTGATTTGTGCATACACTGCAGCTGGCAGTCCGCCCATCATACTCGTTCCCCTTTCTGAAGATGACTTCTCCGGCCTGGTGGGACGACGAGTGACCAAAACTCAAATAAAACAAGCTACGTTGAGTGTGAACCCAACTAAACAAAGGGAATGCCTGCGTTAAGTCCAACTTTCAACTCGTGACCAGACACAACAAACTGGAGGTCACTGTCTATTGAGCACATCCACATACCGTGTAGTCGCTGGTTGTGTCTCCCTACTTAGATAGTTAGATCAGCGAGAGCGCTAATATTATGAGAGGCAGATGCACACATGCTTGGCCCCTCTCCACTTCCGTCGTCTTCTCCGGGGTCAATGGCCATTGCTCCCCCCCCCACAGTTCACAAGCAGACACTGAAGGTCTCTCTCCCCGGCCCTCCGGTGTGCTGAAGGGGCTCTCTGTCCGCCGCCGGAGGGAATAGTGTCTCTTTCACAGCTCTTTCCACCGAGTGGCTGCGCTGAACGGACACAGGATAAAAGCCACTTCCCTTGGAAAGAGAGTCCACACACACACACACACACACACACACACACACACACACACACACACACACACACACACACACACACACACACACACACACACACGTCGAGATAACACAACACACTTTTTCATGCGCACACACACACTCCGTTTTATGACAGGATCTTTTCACCCTGGAGACAGTAACGCCCTCCCTGGGGATAAGCAGGTGTTGATGCCTCGCTGCTTGGTGCAGCATGACACACACACGACCTGAGGTCCACTGTGAGACCAATGGACTTTCATATTCCCTGTTCTGTACACACACCAGCTCTTTTTATTTTTACAAAATGCATTATCAACGCAGACCAAAAAGGCCATTCATTATATTATGGCAGCTTCTTCAATATGCAGATGAGAAAAAAAGGAAAAAGGAAATAATGTACTGTTAACGTCTTTATGGAGCCCCAAACTTTAAATGATCAAACAGGTCAGAAGTGTCCTAGGGAGAAATATCATTATTTTATTTTATTTAACTTTTTTTTTCTAATTCAATGTGTTTGATTTCATATATTTATTTATTTATTTTTATAATATTCAAATTTTTTTATTATTATAACACTTTCAAATCCTTCTGAAATCCATGTTCTATAAATCTATACTATAATGCAACATGAAAATCAACATCTATATAGATGGCTATTATTTTTTTTTAGACGTAAGGTGCAACTGGTTTCTCTGAGCATCCGACAACAAGGCCTCGGACCTTCTCACCTTGACTAAGGGGGGGAGAGAGGAGACTCGCGATGTCATGGAAATATGTGACGAAACTGGAACTGATGGTGCTGTAACTCTTCAGCTCAACATTCACCAGACTCAAGGATCAAAGAGCAGTCAGGAGGAAGCAGGAGGTAGGCGGACTGGATGAGAGAGAGAGAGAGAGAGAGAGAGAGAGAGAGAGAGAGAGAGAGAGAGAGAGAGAGAGAAAATGAGAATGATTGACAATAGCAGCTGAGGCTCGATTTAACTTTTTAAACCGGGGACAAGCAAGCGGCTGTGGGGCCCAAGTGGCCCTGGAGTGCAGTAAAACGTGGCCACTTAATAAGCATGTCTGTTATAAATCTAAAAATGCATGTTTGAATATAGTGCTGGTTGTGTGCTTTCATTATCTGTGTGTGTGTGTGTGTGTGTGTGTGTGTGTGTGTGTGTGTGTGTGTGTGTGTGTGTGTGTGTGTGTGTGTGTGTGTGAGAGAGACAGAGTGTGTTAAGTGGCCAGTGGTCACATCCTTAGAAAGAGCCTCCGCTGACAGGCTTGGAGAGCACACAGCAGCACAGCCAACAAAAGCTGCCACAATTACAGGCCTCCGCTCTCTGGCCAGCAGTGGGAGAGTCAGCCGGTCGGCCACACTGACTACGCGGGAAACAGGGAGGGATGGATGACAATGCAAAAATTTTACGGGATCATAAAAAAAAAAAAAAAAAAGACTTTCACTTCTACAAGAAATGTGCTTCAAGTCTCACCAAAAGAAAGATCACATTTGAACACATCATAACTTTTTTCCTTTTTTCCTAAGCTTTAAGCTCCGGTGCTGCTAACATTAAAGGCTCTCTTCCTGCTAATTTCACCACGAGTGATTCATTGTTAATATGACCCATATGACCCCGACAAATTGGCGTGAAATCTAAATTATTCCTCTGTAATATTAAATAGTCAAGTTACAATCAAAGTAAAAAGAAACTTTCCAAACTTCATGCTAAGCTAAGCTAAGCTGCTGGCAAAACACCTCCACTAATTAAATCCATGTTATAAACGCGGTAGTGTTGTCACAATACACAAATGAAATACCCCCAAAAAACAGGACACACTTTGATACAAGGTAGTGGAGAATGTGAAAAGAGTGAATTATTGTACCATAGTGTGTAAATACCTTATAACATCCAACCAGAATGTGAGAAACTCTTTTATAACGCTTATAACAGGTTCAATCCTCGCAGGGATAAGTATGAGCAGTGCTAGACGATTTGTTGAGTTCCCTCTTAGCAAAATAAGTGTCCTCTCCTAATCAGCAATGCAGTGTATATTTCCTGGGCTTTTATTGTGAAAGGTAACAACTGAATACTTTTCCAGTATCGGTATACCGTGCAACACTAAACCGCGGTGGTTAAGTCAAAGTATGCGACGAAATGAATACAAGTGTATTTCACAGTTATTGCTGACCGTGAGCAACCAGACTTGTTCAACCGTGTCAGGAATGGCAGATGTGTTGCTGAGGACCAAAGGAAGAGCAGTTGAGTTCTCCAGAAAGCTTTGGCCCGTTCTGATCGGGCACCGGACTGGTACTACCAATGTAGAAGAACAAATGTTGCCCTGACTCAGTGCTTGAGGTTTAAAGCCACAACCAAACACACTGAATCTATCCAGAGCTATCGCCGTAGCGAAGAGGGGGGGGAAAAAATGACTGGAAAAATAAACAGACAAAAGGCATTTGCATTCTGTCTGCAAAGAGACAAAGCAAGCACAAACGGCTCGTCTGTGGCTAGTTTGGGGTTGGGCCATATGCTCGCATGAAGCATCACGTCATCGAGGACGCTGGCATGGTCATTGTGTGGCAGAATGCTGAGGAGGTGGCAGTGGGACGTGCATGCGTATTCATTTGTTTGTGGACGGGCTGCATACATTACCACCTACGGCTTGTACAGCCACATCTCCACTCCGAGTCTCACTCACACACACACACACACACACACACACACACACACACACACACACACACACACACACACACACACGGCCGCCTCTTCTTTCACAAAACTCAATAGCCGAAGAAAGCCCTTTGTCGTCCGTCGTTGTCGTGACGACGTGCCTGGGTGGAGTGAATAGAGTGGAGGTCTTGCTCTCCCAGTCTGTGGGCATTTTAATCAGCTTGTCACACTGTCTGTGGTCTGAAAACACTCCGGCCAGTGATGCTTCGTAGCATTTTTAAGGTTTTTTTTGGAGCAAGCACATTGTATTATTCAGAGGACTCTGCGAAACATCAAGTTGACAATGAAAAGAAGAAAAAAAAAGGGCGCCATGTCCAGCCTGAAGACCAGCGGCAGAGAACCAGAGCAGTAGTATTGCTAATATTCCGGGGCTGAGGCTAGAAATCTGGTCTGCTTTCTGCCAACTCTCCAGTTTAATAAGTTCCATGGTTATGAAAAATGCAGTATGCTTTCTCCAAAGCCCAGAATAAGCCGAAAGAAAAACTCCCACGTATTCCCAGAGAAACTGGGATGTTTGAGTTTGAAACAAGAATCAGAAGAACACGATTTGTTTTATTCATGAATGAGTTTGCAGTTCGTGACCCACGGCAAACCTTTGACTCACAACATGCTAAGTGGAGGCAGCCCCGCGTCCCCTCTTGTCTCACCCCTCCAAGACCAATCCTCTCGCCTGTCCCTCCTTCTCGCTCACTATCTCAGGCGCCTATCTGGATGCCATGCATTTTTCTAAATGTTTAGTCGGGGATTCTTTCTGCGGCTGTTGTCCCTGCACACCCTGCAGTGGTAGCCGCCGCAGCATTATATCATCGCATCATTCCTTAACGAGAAACATATTCTCCAGAGGTTAGAACTCACGATGTAGGACTTTAAAGTTGAACGGAAATTTGAATTCTAAGCCATTGTTAACTAAGATACTGCCGCTGCTTTAAGCGTTAACCCTCTGGGTGGGCGGGACTATTTCCTATGACAGCGGTTGACTGACATTTGAGAGACGGCGTTGCAACGTAATCTCAAAGTAGTTATGGAATTACCGCAACCTCTTAACCGCGCATTATAAATAAAAATAAAAGATCAATTACTTAAATGACTAGAGATGCACCAATACTGATATCGGATATCAGTCTAACACCGACTCAAATAGAGATCCGTTATCGGAAACCAATTATTTTAATAACTACAAACTCAGTATATTTATATTTAGCTATTTATTTGTTACATTTTGTTTAACAAAGTTAGGAAAGCAATGTCAAACCTGGTGATGCCTTATAGATAGGATGAAGTCACTTCCACACAGTGAAGCATACAGCTTATTAATTAAGCTCCATAATGGACGATACCCGAAGCTCATGTATGAGTACTGGGACTGAAGAAGTCTGATCTGTGCGTCCCTAAAAATTCAACGTTGCCTTCAAACAAACTCCTGGTCTCCTGGGTGAAAGTCCTGTGTTTGACAATTACCCACATTACCTGCCAACACCACATAATGCGCTGTAAAGAAGAAATGGTCATTTCCCGTATTTTGGTGCGATCAGGCTGCAGCGTTGCTATGACACGAGCTATTGACAACAGTAGCTCTACTGACTGAAGTATGTCATACGATATAACTGTTAAAATACATAAAACATAACATTATTTTTTTTTTTCATAAAGCCCACATAGCATTGGTTGCGTACACTTTATGATTTACTACAGCAATAAAGATTTAGGGGGAGCCATCAGGCTTAGAATGCTAGGCTAACAAAGTGACAGTTAGCTAACCTAGCCTGCTACCGTAGCACTGGTTCCCACTGTGTCACCATGCAGTGGTGTGGCCGGCGTTGACCGTCTCTCTTTCATGACTCCAGACACAGAGACGGCATGTGGCCTGTGTCTGTTAGCTTCTTTTCTTTTGTCTTCCTTTAGCTGTTCCGATGGTGATCCACTCCCATCTTATTTCCTTATTCGCACTATGCATTGAGAGGTAATGTCAGCTGTCAGTTGGGAGTGGTGACCTGAACTTGCTACTCTGTTGGCAGCCTGATGAAAGAGCTGTTGTTGGGTCAGTTCTGCTAACACACTGACTGTCTGTCCGGTGAAAAATCAAATATCAGTGTGGGCGCCTGCAGCCTTTAAGGTCTCTGTGTGTGAGTGGTTCAGCCCCGGAATAACCTTCTAATAGCAAGTCCATTATGATGAATATCAAACATGATGGAGTTGATTTAGTATCTATCCGTGGCTGAGACATTTCTAAAAGTACTTTCTGTGTTTGTCAGCAGTTGATTCTACTCCTTGGTTTTTTTCGGGGACTACCTGACTGCTAAACCACAACAGAACCAATACAACAATACTTGGCCTTAATACGACACTGGCGGGGCTGGTCCACTCGGCTTTGCATGCAGGCAAAGACTGCCTACTTTCATCCCAGACGCGTTTCATCTGCAGCCAGGGCACCCATGCAGACATAATCCCACTGAATCCCTTAAAAGGGACCAGTGACAGGCGTTCCTAATTCACATTTCATTCCGGATCACACTCTACCGTCCTGCAGGCTTTTTGCTCATTGGGTAGCTACTGGCGGGTACTTCCTGGTCCCAGTGTGGGCCTTACATAAGACAGGGCTGGTTAAACAGCTTTAAAATGACGATGCTTTCATGTTGTCACAGGACAACTGAAAACCGGTCTCCAAGTAGAGAGAAATCCATGTCATTTATTGAGCTGTGTTGATCGAGGAACGCGTCACAAGCTGAGAGGAATGCTGTATTTAGAGAACACCGATGTCACGTAACAATGACAGCTCAGGGATATCTGATTAAAAAAAAAATAATCAACTCCACAGAGAAATATTAGTGATTTACAAAAATACAACATACAAGTTATTGTGTCACCAATTAACAGCAATCAGATCCAGAAAGCCCACTATAAAAGACACAAAAAGTCAAATCAGAGTTTCTCTGAAGCTGTACTCTGGAGCTCTTTGATCTTTTGAGCTGGTATGATGTTTTCCATGTTCACAGTCTACACACAGTCAACGCAAAGACACAACTTCGTGCCGCTATTTTTACGTATTTGCGTGACGCTGTGACGCAAAAGTGTACTGGATAGATAGATGTATTCTCCGAATGTCTCCTGACATTGTTGAGACAGAAATGGAGAAAAACAATCTATGGTAGAGCTCTACAATAGAGACCGGATGACAAAAAGGACGTTGTATAAATAACAGACTACTGCAGTATTTAGGCATACTTTACATGGCGTTATTTTGAGTGTTGATTCGTTTTTAAAACCGGTTGCTTGTTTGTTTTGCGGACAGACCTGATAAAGCATGAATTCAGACCCTTCAAATCAGCATCATTACGTAGTTAGTCCCTTTTAAACGTTTCTTGCAATTACATCAAAGCTCCATCTGTTCATTCTGGTTAGCATCAAGTAGCGCCTCAGGATGATGCTGTGAACCAAGAAACGACTTCTAAGTACAAAGCAGCACTATTGGTGATTTCGACCATGGATGAGGACGAAAAGAAACGTTGTTGGTATCAAGTGCTGTGCTGAAATGATCACAAATAGTTTAATATTTTTAAAGTAATATTTTAAGCAATACTGCTGAACAACCTTTTTTCCAGATTCCAGCCAGTCTGAATGAATGTTTCATTTCATGACAATCCATCTAAAAGTTGTTGAGATATTTCAGACCGACCAACCAACGCCTGCATCCCTGGAGCCGAGTCACAAGCATGCCTCTGGTATTGATGACAAAAACGATTCTGTTTTTATTATGTCAAGACATCACAAATTAATCTAAAATCCATCCGATGAGCTAAATGAAGACTGTTCCAATCATGACATTTTGATCGTTTCCTAGTTGCTCAAAATGAGCTCAGCTCATTTAGCAGCCAAACTGGTGGCTCTGGAGTGTAGGCAGGTGGGAGTCATATCCTGGCCTTCTGTCAACAAGCCATGTGACGGACAGCTTCATTAAAAGAAAATGGACGCCCCCTGGAGACACGCCTTTGTCCCCCCCCCCCCCCCCCCCCTTGGCTTCCTGGGATTGGGAGAGAGGACAATCAGAGCAGGTCTTTTAGAGTGGGAGGTCTTCAATTGTCAAATGCTTAATAGACTGTGCTCTCTCCATCTTGCTCAGCAACACGCACGTGAGAGTCGGACATACGTGCAAAACACACACACACACACACACACACACACACACACACACACACACACACACACACAAGCAGACATTAGCCCAGTATCTGAATCTCTGGCAGAAAATCAAAGATGATTGATGAGCGCAGCCCGGCTGTGTTGAAGGTCTGAGGTGTGTGATTGTGATCTGGGGACAAAGGAGTCATTGCCAAAGGTTAAGCATGTGATAGAACTCTCAGGGAGGAATGGAGAGGAGTCTAGGTGTCATTAATCACACAAATTCACTCTTTTCATTGAATTGTCATCTTTTTTTCCAATCAATAATCAACAATGGCATCGTTGTGTTGTGGGCATCAGCTGTAGTCATATTCAGAGGTGGGACCAAATCCTTGTTTTGGGAGTCACAAGCAAGTCTTTGCACTCAAGTCCTGAGACAAGTCCCGAGTCATGATGTGCAAGTCTCGATTCAAGTCCCCATAGAAGACTGAATAGTCCCAAGTCAGGTCTCAACTCAACACTGACAAGTCCCAAATCAAGTCCTAAGTCTTAAACCATACGTTTTGAGTCCTAAACAAGTCATTATGTGCGCTTCACTAAATGTGATGCCATTTTAATAAATTTAAATACATTTAATGGATCTGGGAAATTTAGTGTTGACTTGCATTGAATCAATCGCGCTAACATCAGTTGATTCAGGAAATGAATTGATGCTCAGTCTAACAGATTCCCTATATGTTCTTGGGGCGCAAGCCTGAGTTTCATCATCAAGTTACTATTTGGGATTCTTTTGAAAGGTCAATATGGATGCATGAATCAGTGTGCCGTACACTTTTAAATCTGTGTGTATTGAAGGTTTAATGTAAAACGACACCCAACAGAAGGAAGTGTCCTTCACAGGCAAGACAAATGCAGACTTGGAGGAGAGGTTTTTTTGGGGGGAATTTTGTCAAATCAAGTCTAAAGTCATAAACTTTGTGACTTGAGTCCAAGCCATGTGACTTGAGTCCACACCTCTGGTCATATTCAGTGTGGTGAACTCCACCTGGAAGACCAGCTACTTGAAATCAAGCATAAGACGGCCATGCTGCCACCGCCGACTGGGTCTTCAAGAGGCTGTGGGGCTGTAAATCAGTAGATCTAGACAAATGCCAACCAAACGGCTCCAGGAAGCATTGAGAGGTCTTTGTTCGAGAAGGGGCACGGGCACGGACCCAACACTAATACGGCTAATGGCTTAGGAAACCCCACTGCTTCTTTAATTGAAGCCGGCTCTCCTGTGTCCAGCGAGGAGAGAGCGAGATAAGGAATCGAGAGATTGGGGAGAGTACGGTTTTACTCAGATCTTAAAAAGCAAGGAGGGGCCATAAGAAGGGGGGGGGGATACAGAAGGTGTGTGTGTGTGTGTGTGTGTGTGTGTGTGTGTGTGTGTGTGTGTGTGTGTGTGTGTGTGTGTGTGTGTGTGTGTGGAGTGGGTGTGGGGATGTAGCCAATCGGGATTCCCCCGAGGTTTCAGGACACCTGGGATCATCAATGATTGATCAAACCAGAGGGTTTAACTAAGGGAGAGGTGGGTGAAAAAAACAGGGACTGAGGGGGCAGGAAATACAAAGGAGTGTGTGTGTGTGTGTGTGTGTGTGTGTGTGTGTGTGTGTGTGTGTGTGTGTGTGTGTGTGTGTATGTATGTGTGACAATGAGAAAGAAAAAGAGAGAGGGTAAGTGAACAAGAGATGGAACAGAAATGGTTTGGAGAAAAAAAAAACATCAATATTGACCAAAGAGAAAGAAAGAAAGCCGCCCTGAACAGGAGAGTGCATAAAGAAGCCAGACTGTGTGGAAGCAAACATCCCGATCAAAGCCAAACCGCTGCTGCAGCTCTGCAGAGACCCTGCGGCCTGCCCACATGGTTTGGGCTGTGCTCAGACCAGCGAAAGACAAACAATCTATGACTATATAATATATATATAATCTATGGTTTTTGTCTCTCAAACTTCTTAAATCTTTAAATCTCGTCTTAACAATATTTGTGAACGCTTTTGGAAATGGTTGAGAATAGCTTTTGTTTTTTATTCCTAATTATCTGATCTCATTCATGTTACTGTCTCTTCCTCCTCTGTGCTCACAGCCTTTTGTCTTATCTCATTATATCTGCCTGCTCTGTTTGGTTTTATCTTCTTCTGAAGCTCTTTGTAACACGATTAAGACAAATGCTATAGAAATAAAGTTTATTATTATAGGGTTTTTTTTACATTAGTGTCTACTTTGGGCGCCTTGTCCCTTTTCAGATGTTAGTTTACAATATTTCTCTTTAAATGCTGTTTACTGTTCTTGGCCCAAAAATGTCCAGTTCTACAATATTTCACCAAAAGAAAAATGCACAAAATATGAATACAGATTTCCAACCAAACTAATCCTGTCACAACCCCCACAGATTAATCTTGTGAACCTTTGAAGGGGGCCTGAACCCCACTTCCACAGCTACAACAGTAAAATGCTGCTGACTTAACAATTTAATGAAATATAGAATAATAATACATTAATACATCAGTCACTGGGGACAATATTCTGTAGAACCAGTACTTTTAATTGTAATACTTTGTTGATAATAATTGTATTTAATATTTAGAAAGCAGGACTTTTAATGGCAATGGAGTATTTTATTTATTTTTTTAACAAAGGAGCTAAGAACTTCTTCTCTACCGAAAAGCTTCTTACTGGTCAGATTGGAGCAGTCTGAACCTTTTCTAGGTCGTTATTCAAGAAGGCAGTCGGACATGAGCGAGTGTCGCACAGCCAGACATATGTCCACACTTTGTTGCTCTTCCATTGATGGTACGAAGATGTCCGTACCAAAGACAGCACATCGGGCCGGCAAACTGGACCAGGAAGTAGTTCTGCGTACTGGCCAATTGGCGAGTGGAATGGGTAGAAGCAATTCTGTAGAATTTCAGCTTTTATCCGATTCTACTTTGGTATGAAGGCAAGATAATGGACTGGCATGAATTGACCTCTGAATGTATTTGAATTGCCATGCAAACTCGTTCTCCTTATCGTTTCAAACCCTAAAACATGTCGGAACGTGAAACATGTTTTTTTGGGGGTTGCCGGCTCTTGGGGGGTGAAGCAGATTGGCTCCGAGGGTTGCCTGGCATTGTTACTGAATCTTTGAAGAAAAGACTTGAATCCACTCCCCAATGTCAGGACTGCTGCTCAGAAATGCATTATTAATGAGAATAGTCGGACTGATGCTTGGGATTAATTACAGTAAGCTTTGAAAGAACCCCCCCCCCCCCCGCCTTATTGCTCAAGCGGACAATATTTTTTCTTTTCATTCAAGATCAGAATTAAAGTGTGTAAGTGGGTTTTTTTCTGGAGACACCCCAACAGACATTACTGTCCGGGTAGATAATTTACTCTCACTGCGCTTTTTCTTTTTCCCTTTCTTCCACACTGAGCGGAGCAACAGATGCACCGCGCTGTTGTCACCTGCTTGGTCGCACAGAGAGCAGCTAAAAGGCTAAGAGCTTCTTCTGTTTGTCGCTCAATTTGCATCCCCTTTTGTCAACAGTTTCGCTCGCAAGTTCAGCTGCCCGATGCGGCGCAACCGACGCGTGTTGAAAGTCCATTTGGCCAAAGACTTCTCTCATGTCATGTATTCAAGTGCTTCACATAGACACGAATAATAACGGCGCGTCACGGCGAGATGATCGTGTGAATTACATGGTTCCTCTTTGGACTTTGGACAGCTGAGCAGCTACTTGAGTTACATATTATACTTGTATATGCCGAAACCTTCTTTTCATTCTATTTTTTACACTTGGTTAATCAACAGACAATGAAAGCAAATTAAAACGAAGAGAAAAAACAACAATCGCAAACCACTCCTCAATTACATGCATCTAAATATACTGTATATGCAAAAGATCATTTTGTCGTAGGAATGGACGGCCACTAGCCTTGTCTTTTAAGTAAGATACTAATATTACTTTTATAAAATTTTGAATACGTAACTCTCAAGCCACATTCATCTCGCTGCCGTAACAGCTGACATGTTTGCGGTGCAGTCTCTCACGCTAATCTTGCAAAAAGAATAACAGAGGTCTGAACAATAGCCGGATGACCGGCCGATGGCCGATGGCCGCTGTGAATGCGACGGATCCTCCGTGCTCCTCATTCATCCATCACGGTGACACACATCAGCGCGAAGAAAATGATCATTCTGGCCTCTCCGCGGGTTGTTGTTGGTTTCAATTAGCGGGGCCGACATCTGACACCGGGGGGCCAAGCGAGTCCGCATTGATTGGCCGGTGCGCTGTAGAAATGCATGTGTCAAGGGCAACTGGGGTCAAACTGTGGGACCCCGGGAAAAAGAAAAAAGATGCAAAGAATGACAGGAGGGAGGGACAGAGGGAGGGGAGAGGGGTAGACGGACATGGCCTATCTGGACATGCCTCTGTGGGGACGATGGGGGAGAGGAAGGTCCATTTAGATGGGACACAAAGCCTGAAGGCCACGGTGTGTGTTTGTTTGTGTGTGTGTGTGTGTGTGTGTGTGTGTGTGTGTGTGTGTGTGTGTGTGTGTGTGTGTGTGTGTGTGTGTGTGTGTGGAGGAGGTATAGGATGACCCGCTTTGTGAAAACCAATTCGACATTCAAAGTGAGGACATTTGTGTAAAGTCTCAATCCTGAAGAAAACTAAAATTGGCTTAAGATCTAGGTTCGTCAAGGGTTAAAGTTCCCGTTTGTTTAGGATTAGGAATGAAACCCAGTGCAAAAGTGTGTGTGTGTGTGTGTGTGTGTGTGTGTGTGTGAGAGAGAGAGCCTGGTAGGGGGGCGATTCAACAGCTGGACAAGCAGACTTGATCCGACTACTGTTGAACTGATGGAGACCACTGAAGGCCTGGAGTGAGTGAGCGCGCACACACACACACACACACACACACACACACACACACACACACACACACACACACACACACACACAGAATAACAACAACTTCTGGTGTGCTTCTCATATTGCGTTCAACCACTGAAGGCATGACATTACAATAACAAGCACACTGCATAGCTTGTGGGCTGGACCTGGTGGGAGGTATGGTAACCCAGAACAACAGAAGGGGGGGGGGGGCACCACCTGGAGAAGGACGCACATTGAGCAGCTACCATCTGTCTACAGCTGAGGCCAGTAGTAAGGTTCAGAAAAGTAAATGTCTCTACAGCTCTGTCCAAAAGTAACAACATGTTCATACCAACAAAGAGCAATCTGTCTATCTGGTGCACTTTGAGAGCAAAACTAAGAGGACAGACCTTGAAGAACTTATTACTTTAACCATAAACACATAAATGGTGATGACGATGCAAAAAAGTCACACCCACGAAGAACCGTTCGGGGTCCGTGTTTCGAGAGGGGTCGGGTGGGTTACTGACGACGCCCCGGTTGACAGTGGTGCCGGGAGCAGGCGGGTCCTTATGTCAGGGACCCCACAGGGAGCGAGGGAACAGCGGGTCCACGACACTGCGAGGCAGCGGGCGAGGGGTGCTGTAACGCTACGACCCACATTTGCCCCGGGCTTTTGAAATGCACCTGGCGAGGGCCAGCTAGCGCCGGGGGGAGGGGGGGGGCTTTCTTACCCACCAAGCAGGGGTGAAAAGCTCCAAAACGGCGTGCGACACATAAATTCTTTTATCTCGGTGACCTGGTTTTCATAATCTCTGTAAGCAACAATTTACGAGACGTCGGTCCATTTAAGATGGTTTGATGAATCAGACTTGGAGCACGAGTACAAGCAAACTAAAAAACGAAACAAATAGAGAGATTTAGGGTAAGAATACTATAATCTTCTTGACCATTACTGTTTAAGGAAAGGTGAAGTCAGCTCGGCTATAAATCTGTGACATGTGAAATGTCTTTACATGGAATATGGTTGTAGTCTGCTATTGAATCTGAAACTCGTGGAAAAAGAAGTGAAAACAACGTGACAAAAGGGCTTCAGTTGCTTCCAATTGTATTCCTGATGCTTCCTGAAATCGGTTGCGTTTCCTTCATACGGAGAAGCAGTCCGCGTTGTTCTGCCGCAGAAATGGAATAACGTAGAATTGCATTTGACCGAATGTGAAACTGAATGACTCCATACGATTGACAAAAGAAGACAGAAATGGGAAGCTGTCACACACACACACACACACACACACACACACACTCAGGAGGACTATAAAGATCTGGTTACTGTGTTTGTGTCATTTCCTCCTGTTCTCTCACTGTGTGGTCAGCTGTACTGCAACCACTGTGAACATCTATACCCCCTTCTCCACCCACACACACTGTGCTCTGTTTGGTTAGCCCCCGCCCCAGACTGCTGGATCTGGAAACAAATCTACACAAAGCACTGAGCATTACTTTTCTTCAAACAGGAAATAAGATGCATTTTGTGAGAAGGTGAAGGAGCTGTTGATCGGTACCAACGCGTTAACTCTACGTCTAAACCACACGCTCATACCGCTTTACCACCAACATGGAATGGGTTCTTCTGAGCTTTTTATGACCACAATTAAACTGGTTTGGAAGCCGAAAAGTTGGTTCACAATTGGACCCCAAAAAATGTCAGAGAATCGGTTAATCGGTGCGAGCCGCCATCTTGCTGCTACGGTTTACTTCCTTTGTGAATTGTGCAACACAACCCATTGATGACACGTCCTTGATTACAATTAGATATCGGATATCTGCCCAACACTGACACAAATAGCTGGAAAGGGTATTGCTGACAATGGGGCCTATCTATTCGACTCTATTCTTTGTTTTTAGGCAACCGTAGGCACCAATGGCACCAATGGCACACTAGCAATAAGTGTGCGGAGAGTTTCGCAAATGTTGAAGTGCCCTCTTGTTCGCATTTAAATGACCTCTTTCCCAGCCGTTGGCAGTTGCACAGGCCGTTATTTACTGTAGTTTGATCGATTTTTTTCCTAAGACCCGCCCTACTCTGTCTCCGATTGGCTAGTACTCGTTTTGTTTAATGCTGATGAACAAGATTGGGGGTAGGTTTCATGATTCTGATGTGGATGTTTTGTAAAGTCCTCTCACGTATAATTACAAGGTCCCGATTGAAAAATGTTGCTGTGCATGTTGCCGATTTGGAGGGAATACAATTCCAGATCTGTTGCAAATTAAATTTTTGAAATGTCGATGTGTCGTAATTCAACCTAATGTTAACCTTCATGTTGATATGGAACACTGATTAACAACATTTAAAAACGGCACTTTGTATCACAAAAGGTTGCCGACTCCTGCTATACAAAATGTAAGGAATTTGGAGCAACTTGTTGTGCACAAAGCTGCTTGCTGGTGCACGATTTATTATTTTATAATAAATAACAATTCAGTGAATATGTATGTACATCTTTGTTTTGCAAAGGTAGGGAATCCAGGTTTAAGTCAGGTCAGTTGCCTTACACATCAAAGGACGATCGCGTTCTCCTCCACACAACTTACCAATCAAACACTGGTGTCAGGTTGGTAGGCGGTATACCCAGAGCCCAGGTATTGGTACGGGGACTGAAAAAGCCAGCCATCGGTGCATCCCTCATCACAACCCTCATCACAACGGTTCAGCTAAATATCTGGAGGAAACGCAGGCTGGTTCCAGAACCTGAACGAAACCGGTTCAAGAACCAGATCTGATTTGGCGTACAAGGGGTGTAATTAATGAAAAACCATTGTTGCATCACTGATGGCTGGTCTGTGACAAAAAATACATTTAAAACCAGATGCTATTCATCAGTGCTGTAATATACATGTGGATAAAGTAGCCACACTGTAGAATTTGACATTTTTGAGTCGGTGCCCTTGACCGGACGATTTCAAAGGTCTTCGAGTGACTTTGACTCGGCCCAGCTTTTGTTTGTGCTACTCAGAGTGTGACACCTGCTATCCTGCTACGAGTGTTCATTTCATGTGCTGTACTTGCTGCAATAAACAGTATTTTTAATTCATAATTGAAGGGGTTCGCTCAGATGCGCTTGCATGGCGGTTTCTTGAATACGTAGCTTATTTGTTACCGTTAACTGAATTAATTTATATGCAAATGAATTACTCTTTGTGCTTGTGGAGTGAGCCACCCTATTGTTTAGTTTATCCACAACAACAAAAAAGAAAAGATCGGTGAACAGCACTAGACATAAATATCGTCACTAATCAATTCCAGAGACAGTTCTAAGTAAAGTCTAAATGGCTTGTTGGTTTTGTGCTGCATATAAATCCAGTATAGAAAAACAATTTCCACAGGGGCTTCTAGGTTACTCATGTCAACAATCTTGGCTTTACGTTAATAAGCACGCATGCTTTTACTGTGGCTCGCTGCCAACTGGATCACAGAAAACGAGGGAGACTTTTCAACTGCCGTGGTCAAACCCTCCAAATGATTTCCTCCTCTTTCCGCTGCAGCTGCCGCATTTGGAGCGAACACACACGGAATCTTTTCTCTGCTGCGCTCCAAGGCTCTTTACTAAATGATACCGCTGAGCGGGGAACAGTATCCCTCTCCTCTCCTCTCCTCATCTAATAAAACAGGGAGTGAGCAGCCACTCACAAAAGGCTTTGGAATAGTTTGGCAGAAAAAAAAGCATTTATCCATCCATCCATCCATCCATCCATCCATCCATCCAGTTTAAAGCCACTTTTCAGGTTCGATACAGACCTTTTCTCGAATGGAATGAGATCGGCGTTTCCCGTTGGCTGGTTAACAGTAAGTGGAATACCGACATTTATATTGCAACTCAACAATCAGCAAGACAGAGTGGACTAGTCCATTCACATCATTTTAGATGGTGCTACAGAACTCAGTTCAAGATCTTTCTAGAAAAGCATCCATATGCATGTATGGTACAGATGTTTCTATTCACACGAACAAGCAGAAATAGGGCCAATTACTTCCAATAGACTCTATGGAGGAGAGGAGGCCACTGATAGAATAACAAGCATGCCTTCCTGGGTTAAGTCCTACACTGCAGGGTTTGTGCAGCGATCGTTAGAGAATTGAGAATGACGGTCAATAAACAAGAAGTCAATAATCACTGAGGTCAATATCCAATCCAACAGCCAATCATGTAGTGACAAAACGTATACATTCTAGCAAAACCACTAATCTTATCAAGAAGGCAAATATTTGCCTTAAGAAGGCAAATATTTGCATAAAAATTGATTCATTTCAATACAATTCTGTGATTGGTGGATTATCTTCCAGGGGCAACGTACCAATGGGCACAAATGGTTTGCATCAAGTTCATGGTGAACTTTGCACAACACTGTTCAACTAAAATACACAGATCAGTTTTCACAATGCCGACCTTTGACCCAGAGAGCCGGAGAGTCCACAATGACGATACGCTGAGAACCGCAGTCAAGCATTTTAAAGGGATATCATGCAGTGAAGCAATATATATTATACATTTTATATTCTTTGAGACTCTGTAGTGTTGTCACGTTACCAAACTTGTGACTTTGATATGGTACTCTGCCCGGATATCTCGTACCTATACTGAAGTGATACCCCGGCAAATACCTAAAACATTAGGAAAAGCAATGGAACTTTTTTTTCTTTTTTTATAGTTAATTTAAAAAAAATGTAATGTATTAATTAAAAAATGTACATGATTTGCAGTAATCTGATGTCCCCTATGCTTGAGTTTATGTGATTTCTTTGATAGTTCATTTTGTATTTGCAACCAGATATCACATTAAACAGTAAACCTTTATTTGTAAAACAGCACCTCCACCAGCACATCAGTATCAGTTCAGGCAGAGAGTGGTACTGCAGCACGGGAGACACAAAACCCCACAAAATGATAATGAATTCAGATGAAGTTCTGTGAGAAGTAGACCAGAGACAAAAAGACGCCACACACTGTCTCACATCCACGCAACTCATACGAAATACCCTGTGGCTCTTATTTAAAAACTGAGAGGTACTAATAAAACGGTGTAACGTACCTTCCTTAACAACGTGACATTGTGATTCCTTTCCAGTATCGGCATAAAGTGCATCACTAGTACTCTGTTGATGGGTGATAAAAGCTTACATGTTTGATATTTGGTAACCGTTTTGTTGGTTCTTGCATCCTATATTTTGACAGTGGACAAATGTAGATAACAGTATCCCAAAGAATTGATTTTGACATAACAAAACGTTCCTACATACGAGTTTGCTTGTGACGCTTTCAGTGGCCGGCTTTTTCTGCCCTGGAGGGGACTTCATATTGGGTGGCCCTGGAGGTATTATGGTTTAATCTACAACCTTATTTCTTTCCCTCAGCTTTTCATTAATCAGCGGGAGACTTAAGAGGATTTGACATCCACTAACATCGCCACACAAAACTCTGAAGCACTGAGTGAGCTGATTCCACAGTAAACACTGCTCGAATCCTCTTAAAATACTAGAAACTTTAAAAGGAGTTAGAACGAAGTAGAGTAGATCAAATCAATAAGGTCGGCCGATGAAATGAAAGAGACGTCCCGCACTGGAAGTAATGGCGCTACTACCAACATCTTTTGAGGTCACATCATCAGCAAATATGCAGCAGAAGAAGAAAGTTCATTGGGTAATACTAATAATTTAAAAAAACTGATTCAAAACTACATTTTACAAGGAAATCCAAATATCCATGGGTGCTAAAACTCCATTAATATCAGTGACTGTTTAACGCAGACAAAGTAAATACAGACTGCATGGTTTGCAGATAATCAATGGGCTAATCAAGAGCATCCAAACAGATGTGGGCCTGCAGGAAAAAGATCCCCTTTTCTTGAGTAGCCTTAAGGGAATTAAACCCTTCCACTTTCTATCAGGATCTAATCTGACATTGTGAGAACCCCCTCCACGGCCGATAAACCTGAGGATGAGCCCCTGCAGACAATGGGAGAAGAAAAGCTGACTTAGCGATCGCCTCTGGACCAGCTTTCTGTGCGTACAGACGAATAAATCCAAAATCCATTAGCTCGATTGACAGCTCGGTAAAAGCAGTCGAGTCGAGTCGGGTCCGTTTTGATCAATCCATTCCCAGAATGTTATCTTGAGAAGTTTGCAAATGATATGGATCGTTCATTGGCCACGGGTGATTCTCAGGGCTTGTTAGCGGAGGTAATTAATTCAGGGCCGGCCTTGAAAACTAACAATGGGACAAATCAATGGGGGGGGGGGGGGGACATTTTCAGGATTCAAATTTGAGAGCATTGGTGACAGCTGTCTGTACCAACAGAGCTGCATACTCCCACCAAAAGAAAAAAAAAAAAAAAAACTGGAGACAAATGCAGAGGCATTTCTTCAGGAGAGGGAATGCCCCACCTGTGAGTAAGTCGGATCGCTAGCATAGCTCCACTGGGTCAGAAGGCAACTGTCCAGGGGCCTGTGGCTGGGTGCCAGGGGGCAACAGCTTAGGGGGAAGAGGGTTTCTGTTTCTGGCAAAAGGCAACTGGGCCCCACATATGCAACTGTCTAACAGTCTGGGCAGCAAGGGCTCAGAAGCAGCAAGAAGTGGAACAGGCAGAATGGGAACGTTCGTTTCCTCTCCGTTTTGTAGCGCATCGACGTAGCCGGCGGCCAGGGCCCGGGTCCCCGACACGCTGTTCTAAACCTAATGTTGGATAAAGCTCACGCACTGCTACACCGATCCACCGCAAAAGGCGAGGAAGCGGACGGAAGGTTTTGCCGTCTGTTAAGTTTGTTTTGAATTGAATCTGTAATTGTGCACGAGTCCGTCAAAGCGTTAATAGGCTAGTTTAAATTAGCTCAGAGAGACAATGCATCACCCTTTCACAGTAGTAAATGTAAACATTTTAAATGTGTCCCCGTTGCAGTGAATGTGTGTGACATCAGCTGACGGGAAGTAAACATGGTGCCAAGGTGTTGCCAAGCAATGCAGTACGGTGAAATGGTCTAGAATGTTTTTTATATATTATATATTATATATATTTCATACCAACAGTAAAGGGCGAATGTAAGTGTAGCCTTGAGCAAAATCTCATCAAATAATAATAATAGTAATAATAAACATCGTCATAAAGCACATATCAAAGCTCAAAGTGCTTTACAATAAAAAGACAATAGATGATAAAATAATAAGTCAAATAGAAAACAGACATACACATATATATATATATATATATATATACACATACATACATACATACATACATACATACATACATACATATGTACAATGCCCTTTCATTCTCATTCAAAATGTGTATTAGAAGAGCATTGTACATTGTTTTATCTGATTAAAAACCAATGAATTAAAGTAATGATCGACAGATTCATTGATATCACAATACTCGTTAGTTGCAGCCCAAGTCATCTGGTTAGCAGATCTATTCACCATCAATCAGCGCCTGGTCACTATCAGCCAATGCACGGTCATCAGTGACAATTGTTTTTTTTACTACCAATTCAAGGGATCCCCTTGTAATCACAGTCAGACTCAGGACTGTCATGAAGCAAAAATTTGTTTCCAAAAACCTGACTGGTGCGTGAATAACCAGTAGTATAGTGCTCAGTTCCCTTTGCAGCAGCATCACTGGAAAATCTGCATGGAACCTACACTTGTCAGTCATTGTGAAACAACACACATGAAACATTAACCAGGATGGAGATTTCCTTCCAGTTATCTTAGGCGTGGCAATGACTCACCTTGATTACACACAAGGAACATCTATATACTCTGATTCTACAGTGGACAGGGCCTGAGGAGGCGGTACAGAGGAGGGCAGCTGGGGGTCTAGGGTTCTGTCTCGAGGCCGGACTCCAGTCTGGACTGCAGGCTCTCCAGGGAGCTGGGTTAGGGGACCGGGGCTGGTGGCACAAACACAACTGTCCCGGGGATCAGAACAATAAAAAACCACACCCTCTGGGTTTAATATGACAGATTTTCAAAAAGGATTACATTTGTGAGAGTTGATCTTGACCAGACCGTGGTATTAGATGTTGATGTAATTACAGTAAATGGTTTCTTTGTCATTTAGAAAGTAGCGTATTTCTAATTATTTCTTCATGTTTTGAACATTTCTATATGCAACTACGGTCGGGCTATATTGAAAGTCCCCTACTGAGGATATTGCAATACCCATAAGTGACAAAGTGGCCACAATGTATAGACAGAAGGCACTATTTACACCAGGGCATGCTGGGATCAATAAATCAGATCGATCAACTGGTAGTTATTTCCCTTGTAAATCATGTTTGGTTGTTTTGTGGGATTAAAGATGGAGCGGTGATTTGTGGTGTTTCTCCGCCTCACTTCCCGTCACTCTGCCAAAGGACAAGCTAGTCAGCTAGCTAACTAGCCAGCCACCGTGTGTTGTCACCAGATGTAAAATGACCACGGGAAACAGTCCAATGTCCGCTCTACTCCTGTTCTACTGCTGGTGTGTGGTCAATAGGAGGAGAAGACAGAGGGGGATTTCCATTTAAGTACAGTGGATCGACGCTTGCTGCTAATGAAAAGAAGCATTTACTAAGCTGCCAATCCGCCCGTCGGCCAAACTCCCTCGAGAGCTGTTTGAAGTCTGCGATCCAATCTACCCAGCCGACAGCGGGCATACCTGAACCAGGGGCAACCATTGGTGAAGAACTTCCACTATGTTTGTGGGAAGAAAAGAAAAGATAAAGAAGTGGCTTCAGGTCACCATGACGGTACACAGAGGAGAGGAAAACATGGGTTTGGGATCCTTTTTCTTTTCCTTATCTTCTCAGGGAGGCCTGTGGCTGCACTGCTGCCTCAGCAAGTGTTCTCTGTGGAATCTCTCCTCCCACACCCCGTTACAGCACTAACCCATACACACACACACACACACACACACACACACACACACACACACACACACACACACACACACACACACACACACACACACACACACACACACACACAGAAGAATGTAGCATGAGGGACCACCAGCTGTCGCAGTGACCAACATGGGGAACACCCAAAATACTTCTATCATCAAAATCTGGCATGTACGCATACTCTGTCATACAGTTACACACCTAAGATCAACATGGCTCTTTACCCTCCATCATGTCAAGATGCCGTCCTGCCGGTTGTGAGAGTTAAGCTAATATTTACAATGAAATCACACCGGTGTCGCCAAAACAAGTCACCAGCGTAGTCATTCATTGACAAGTTAAAGAGCTTATCGGAAACTCAATCATTCTGAATGCACCACCCGTTCAGACTGAAACGCCTGCACGACAAAAGCACTAAAAAGATATCTGACGTCCTACTACAGCTCTCCTCTCCCTTTAATTCTCATTTCCAGTTTTCACACTGTTGAAAGGAAAAAGCGACTTAACCCCCGGTGTGTTCCCGACACTTGACACCTACGAATCACTACACTCCGTCCTCGCTGCACCCAGCAGCATCGCTTTATTAGGGCCAACGGGGCTGGAGAAGAGTCATTTTCAGCTGCAGAGAAGCGGCTTTTCAATGACCAGCTGCAGCTGAAGTGGCCTGCGACCCATTCACCCTCTGTGTCTGTCTGTCTGTGTGTGTGTGTGTGTGTGTGTGTGTGTGTGTGTGTGTGTGTGTGTGTGTGTGTGTGTGTGTGTGTGTGTGTGTGTGTGTGTGTGTGTGTGTGTGTGTGTGTGTGTGTGTGTCTGAGAGGTTTGAGGTCCGGATGGTAAGCCTAACCACTTCCTGCGGGCCACCCTAATGAGAATAACCATCCCCACACAGTTTGATTTCAAAAGCGCCGCGTGCAGAAATGGCAAGAGTCCTGAAATATTGTTTTGGCTTTTGCGGCAGACGATCTCCGGTTATGTGGAGCCCCTGAAAGTGACTGATGGTGACTGATGACGTGTCCAAAATAGATAGATAATACCGTTAGTTCAATGATTACATGGAGTGTATGAACTTACTTTCATTTAACCTTCAATCAATTGGTAAAGTAAATCAAATTTGTAATGCATTTGAAATAAATCTAAATTGAATGCATTATCTTGAAATATCTTTTCTTTTGCTTCAAGACATTATTCAATTTTGTGAACGCTTATGATAATGAGATGGCTGTGCCAGTGACTGTGTTTGTGTAGCATCGATCCAATACTGACTCAAACAGCTGGACCGGGTGTTGGTTCTGGTATCAGCTCGGTACTCCGTATCGGCCTGCTATCTGCACAGCTTACCTTAATTCGAGCGCTTTTGTTTAGTTTCTTTGATATTATGAAAAAGGAGAGAGAGAAAATAAATTAACACAATTAAGTCCAAAACGTATTTCCATAGAGTGCAGCAGGGAGGAAGGGATTTCAACGTTTTATATGCGATTTCTTTTTTTTAAGTCAGTAAATGCCCCTCTCTTAAAAAAGGCGGTTGCTAACAAGCAGCTAACGGCGACGCTAACTTCTGGGGGTTGGCCCTAAAAAAAACCGTCATCCCCGCATCACCCTATTGTGGCCGTCGACGAAGACAAGACGCTTAAAGATGAAGATCATCCTACATGGTGCTTTACCGTCTCCTCCTACGACCACTGTAACAATATGAGACTTCCGAGGGACAGAAACAGATCACGGCTTCACGGTTCATTATTATCATTATCAGTTACAATGACAGAATTACAAAAACAGAAGTATAAAGCGTATAAAGAAAATAGCATGTGGTATAAAACTAGAGCATGTTAGTTTTCACGTTGAATGAACTACTGAAGCATAATGACGTCTCGTAAAGTGAACGGGTGACTAACGTCACGTGGCTGCTGTGGTTGGGTAAAGAAAGTAAACTGCGTTCTGCCAACTGATTGGTAAAGGCACCATGCATTTTAGTAGTTAGCAAACAATATTATTTATTCATGTGCTCAGTTGTGTTCGTCTGCGAACAATCGAACTTCTCCACACACAGTCGTCTCTGATAACACCATAACACTTTTCATACCCCCCCCCCACCACACACACACACACACACACACACACACACACACACACACACACACACACACACACACACACACAAGTGGGGTAACGTGATACTGTGCGTAACAGACCCTTAGCAAGCAGATGGTCAGTCATTCAAAGACGTCTGGATGCCGGGACCCCGAGCAAAAAAAAAAATCATCAAAAAGCAGAGAAAAGAAAGGAATGAGGTTTAAGGGTTTTAACACAAAATAATCTCAACAAAAGGTTGAGTATGAAATGTGCCGTCTCCAAAACTGTGTTTTAGAAGAAACCTCCTTCACAGACACAGCGACTGCTTCACGACAAGAGGGGAGTTGAAATTCAAAGAGGCTTTGATCAAATTCTAAGCCGCCGTCTCTTTTCCGAAATAATATCCAGCATGCACCCCCACATCGGCAACGTCTACGGGTGAGGCTGAACCGGCTGCGATGCTTTGCAAACATAAAACGAGTGACCGAAGAGCCCCAACTCCAACTCCATCATCATCATCATCATCATCATCATCATCATCATCACCATCATAACCCACCAATGACATGAAAGTCCAGAAAACTAATCAAACTTCTAAAAAGCCGCTGAACTCGTGTCAAGTTCATTGGACATTGTCAGAGCACATCCTCTGTGTTTTCTAAGTGAAGCAATAAACAGGCAGCTGCGTGTGCGTGTGAGTGCGTGCGCGTGTGTCCAGCAGAATGCTAGCAGGTGAACAAGGCATTTGGCATTTGGCTAACACACATTCCTACATCAGCTGACAAAAGAGTGTGTGCATGGCGTGTGTGTGTGCGCGCGCGCAGGTGTGTGCGTGGCGTGAAGCCCAGTGCTCACCATAGTCCAAAGCTATGTATACCATTGTATCGAGCAGTCTAGTTGGAGTGTGTGCTCGTCTGGTGTTTGGGTGTAAAAAAACACACACAAAAAACAAGTGCTTTCACACTTTCTGCACCCTCCATTTTGAGACCAATCAAACACTTCATGATGACAAAGTGACTTCTGAATGTAACACCCTGCAGCATACTAGCAAGCGGCGAGCCGAGCCAGCCGATATTAAGTTATTGTCTTCAACAAGTAAAACTGATGCTTTCAAGAGTTTTTGTTTTGTTTTTTACCGCGAACCAAAAATCCTCTCGTTTTTTTGTTTTGTTTTCCATTTGAACAAATGATGGCATTGGACGTACCTGTTGGGTCAGTGGAGACGTGTGAATCAGCCGTCCATGGCGTTGAGTGGAACCGAGCCTCGCATCCACGCTAGCCAACGAGCACGAAGTACCTAGTGAAGTCCAGCTTGTTCCTTCACGACACACTGTTTGGTTTTTCCCTAAAAAAAAAATGCGGCGCAATTATGTGAAAGACACCGCTGTGAAAGTAGAAACAAACTCCCGAGTCCACAAAGTGTGTGCGCGCGTGTGTGTGTGTCAGAACCGGAGGCGGTCTCTGTTGTTTGGCCGCAGCTCGCGCTCAGGACGGGCAGGTCTCCGCATCTGAGAGGCTGTAACAACAGAGGAGCATCGGTCAGCGGAGACAAGATACACGGAGTCAGAAAGGGTGGGACAGGAAATGTCATTGGGTCGCCTTCAAAATAAAGCCCGAAAAGGAAACTATGTAAAATTACAAGTATATATAATTAAGGGCTGTGCTAAAGCGCAATTGAGAGGTAAATCATTCGCGGCCAAAATACCGAATTTGCAGGCTTCAAAAAGGTGATCACAGACCAGTCATTCTTACGAAAATACAACAATTCTTATTTTCCAGTGATTATACAACGAAGAAAACACAGCCTACTTATAAATATTGAATTCCATCGCTGTCAATATGCCTCATTGAATGCTACACACTGTTCCTTTAATAAATTGTTAAATATTAGTATGGATTAAAATTAGCCCCACCTTCACCAGCTGCAACATCAATGCAACAATAAGTACTTTCCTTTTTTCTTTTTTTTTGTACTTTAAAATACCTTTCACTAATAAAATGTACAATACATTCCAACAGGGTATTTCTACATCGTGGTATTGCTACTTTTAGTAAAGTAGGTACATCATATCGTTCCCCAATAACAAACCTAAAACACATGTAAAGTAGCCTACGAAAAAAAGTTTGAGTTTTGCAGTACTTTGGCTTTAAAGTATGTCCTCTCAGTTTGTGTCTTCATCAGTTTGTATCCTCACTGTACCGGACTACACCATAACATTTTTATTTTGAAAATGCTACTCAGAAGTGTCGCTCTGCCTCTGCCGGCTTGACACTGTAGCTTTGCGCGGTGAGACCGGTTCAGACAGTAAGCCCCAGTTTGCCAATGGCACTCTTGATTGATTGTGGAAACATGAACGTAATTAAAACTCATTTGAAATATAATATAATGTGTTGGTTCTGTGATCCTGTTCACACTGTAAAGTGCTTTTCCACCAAACAACACACAGTAATGAGGATGTGTGCACGCTGACAGGTTAACAGTATTTCTGATTCCCCACCCCCAGTATAGATGGTGCTGTTTGTTTAACCATGCCAGTCAAGTTCTGTAGATCATATTGTATATTTGTAATTATACAGCACACGGTATGCTCTGATGACAACTCGTTGTTTAGATTAATAGTCATTTTGTTCAGTCGTGACAAACAGCTGAACTATACTATATATATATTGTTTATGATTTAAATCATGGTTTTGAAATCCTCCGAGATGAAAATGAACAATGACTTCAGAGTCGGGACTCCCCTCCTTGTCTAGCCCACCAGAATGACGTGTGTCTGCCCTCTGCTGGTCTGTGGTCGGTTTGGTTCACCCAAAAGGGTCCTACGAAAACATACAACAAGAGAGACGTTCTGAAATCATTCCTGGTGATCACTGTATTAGCTCCACTGGTACAATCTAATGCAACCCAACACAACTGTTCTGGTTCGGATGTGTTTAAAATATTATCAGCCCATGTCATGTTTGCAAATATGGAGGAGAAAAAAAACAAAAAACACCTCACGATATAATGTACGTAACCGAGTAAATCATATACTTTTTTTTTACACATTCCCAACAACGTCAACAACAAAAAATAATATCATAAACAGTATAATTTATGACAGTCGTTATATTGTACATGTGTACCTGATAAAGTGGCCAATCATGATAATCATTGATAATTTTGACAAAAACAGTTGGCAGGGCAAAAAGTAGTTTATTATAGAGTTGAATATATTATTATAATATTATAAAATAATAACATTTGATACGTTACGGCTTCTCATAATTTCATGACAGTTGCTTATGAAAATGCAAAACAAATAAGTCTGTTTGGATTTCATGACACTTTAAGTTTTACTAGATCATTATTTGAAAATGAATAACAGTTATTTGAACAAATCAAATAATTAACATGCAGTCTACCTTTGAACCGTGTTATTCTTCCATGAACCAGTCCGGTATAGCCACTGAGTCAATCAGTAACCAAAAACACAAAAGAATGTATTGTTTTCCTCACTCATCAATATTGCACTTTTTGCAGAATTGCTGTAATGCCCGCAGGCGTTGTATTTGCGCCACGCTATATATTGTTGTTATTTATACCCTATTCGACTGGCTTCGAGTTTATTTAACACAGCACGTGTCGGCATGTTTCGGACGGCAGATACATTTACCTGTCCGCAGTGTGAGAATGGCAGCTCGCCCATGTGACGACCCGAGTGGGCAGGGTTGAGGAGGAACAGGGGGCGTTCCCGAGCGCTTACCTTCTTACCTTTTTTTTGTTTTTGTTTTTTTTGCACCGCGAGCCCTCTCACCTGCCGGGTTGAAACTCCCAAAGCTCCTGCACATATAACGCTTTCTATGACTTGAAAACCCCATACCCTGGGAATTAAAACGAGCCAGTGCCATGGAGTCTCCCGTGAAGGATTCCCCCGTCAGACCGGGCTTCCTCAGAGTGGAGGTCCAGAAAACGACGTGGGACGTCCCGGATAGGTACGCGTCGCTGCAGCCGATCGGCTCCGGAGCTTACGGGACAGTTTGGTGAGTTTACCCGGAGGGGGGGGGGGGGGGGCTGCATGACTTCGGCTATTCTAACAAGGAAAGAAAGTCTTTTTTTTGTGGACAGAAATGTGCAAGGTACTTGAATATGTTGGTCTAATGACTGAAGTCATAACATACTGGATATAATAATGTTACTCACAATGAATTCCGTCCTATAGGTATAACTATCCCCCATATGGACATTAAAATGTTTTACTTTACATAATAAAACACATAAGGCATTTCAAGTTGCAGTGACCCACCTCCAACACACATAAGTCATTATTATAGCAGTAACACTAACACATATACTGTGTGGCTGTGCCTTTTTGTTGTCCACTATCAGTGTTTCAATACTCACAAGTGGTGTTCTACATCTCGGCTATTTAAGCCTCATGTCTGCATTCCGCTCCCAGACAGTCCGAGAGTCCCAGATTACTCTGACATCTGCTAACAGAAGCAGTATTGTCCGCCCGAGGCAAGTCAGCAAGTCGATACAGGTCCTCCGATACGACAGGAATCTCCTCCACCAAAGCAGAGACTCCCAGCCAGGAATCCAGGATACCTCAGACATTCTATCTAATGATAAGCCACTGACAGAGGAGATCTTATCACTGGCCATAAAGGACGGGGGGCTACCAGATAACAGAGGGGACATCAGCCCTGAGTAATTTGAAAGTTGTATTTCAGATATGTAGTAGAGATATAAGGAGCACAAAACATTTTTTCAAATTATATGTACCAGAGCGCATCTGAGATGTGTTTTATTTCACCCCATAAACCACAACGGAGACTTCAAATGGGAAAGGGAACTGATTTCTACACCGTTACAGTGGAGCTGAAATGACGAGTCAATCAATGGAGCCGTCAGAGAAGTAATAATGATTGCACACCTTTTGATAACCGATTAATCATTTGTGTCATTTAGCAAGAAAAACGTGCTGATTTTATGCAGATTTATTTTCTGTTTACATGAATATCTTAAGGTTGCTGGGAGTTTGTGATGGGCATTTTCTGACATTTTATAGACGAAACGATTCATCAATTTTTTACAAATGAACAAAATAATACTCTATGCCGATGGTTATTATTCGGAGCCCTGGATTATGCATCACTGTGTGTGTCATGCCCTTTACACTGTGTTTGACTCTTAGTTCTGCCATGGACCAGAAGACCAAGGAGAAGGTGGCCATCAAGAAGCTGTATCGTCCGTTCCAGTCCCTCATCCACACCAAACGGGCCTACAGGGAACTCAGGCTGCTCCGCCACATACAGCATGAAAATGTAGGAACTTCGAGTTTCTTCTTAAATTAGTGGGTGGACAGTGAGAATTTAATTGATGTGATACAATCCAGTACAATAGCCGGCCAAAGGTACTCTTTTTGTTGAGACAAGGAGTTGTAATCTTATTGTATTTGTTCAGTCCTTATTCAACCAGGGAGGATAAGCAAACGTTGTTGACCATTCAACAAGAGCCCTTAATCTCATTAAGGCCCCCTGACAAGCTGGGAGTGTTGTGTATTGTTGGAACCCTCATGATTCGGTGTTTTCGCTGAAAACCTTTGAGGAACTTTACGCACTCTTACATAACCTCCTTTTACTGGGATAATCTATGGAAGGCACCGATTTGAATGAGTTAACTTTATAAGTTTTGTGTTTTGTTTGTCAAATGGAGAATTTTGATTAATTTTGTATCATGTGTTATCAGTTTTAGCTATGTTTTGGTTTTTAGAATAGATAGAGAAGCTAACTTTTTAGCAACAGTCCATTGATTGCGTATAACAAGTTCGGCATTCTGGCCGTCGCCATCTTGGTTTTTCGGAACCAGAATTGATACGAGAGGGTGGCGCACAAGTACAACCAAACATGGAAAAAGGCATTTTCAGGTGATCCAGAAATTAACTTTCGTTATCTGAAAACACACTGTGGAAGGGTTAAAGTTAGCGACCTGTCAATTACAAGGTAGCCCCGTCCTAAAGCACACCCTGCTTAATTAATGTTATTTGACTCTAACTGGACCATCATTTACTAAATGAACATCATGCTGTATTGAAGAAGACTTCAAACTAGCGATTGAGACCATAAACTCATGTTTACAATGTTTACTGAGAGAATAAATCAAGAGAGAAGTATTTTCTCATAGACTTCTATACAACCAGAGGTGTCGCGCCTTGGTGGCCATTAGAGAGAATTCATGTTTGAGGCGCTTCAGCATTGGCATCACTTTTCAGAACCATTGCCCGCATGAGCCCAAACTTCTTAAACAGAAATTTCAAGGACAATGACATCAGTACCCGGATGCATGAATTCTTTACAAGCATTTTCTGGGAAATACATGACGGGAACATAACAATGACTGTGATACCTTAGAAACAGAGTTGCAGGAGCCACATAAACACCAGCACTGTAAACATGACATTTACACCAGGTGTTACTCCAGGGTTGTGCAATGTTATTAACTGCGATGGATGGGAATTCTTGACTAATGTGTGCAAGTGTTTCTATAGATTTGTGTAATAACAGACATATGGTATCACTGTTTTTTTTTTTATTAAAGGTGATCTGCCTCCTTGACGTCTTCACACCGGACCCCACAGTGGAGAAATTCCAAACCTTGTGAGTTGGGATTCGGGAATCACATTCTTCTGCTCGCTGTCGCAGCTCGTTGAGAACCCCCGTGTGCATGTGTGCGCATGTTTGAAAAGTTCAAGCAAGGATGTGTGAGAGCAAGCTTATTCACGTCTGTTTTGGCTGGTTTGTGCATTTCCTCACCATGGCGATGTACTGTTGTCGTGGACAGTATTTAGGCCCACTTTATGTCCCCTTACCTGTTTGTTCATTTTGTCTTTCAATGCTTTCCTTCCCTCTCCCTCCTCTTCTTCTCTCTCGCTCCAGTTATATGGTAATGCCATTAGTAGCCCAGGATCTGGGCCACATTATGAAGAAGCGGAGATTAACTGATCGCATCATCACATACCTGTTCTACCAGCTGCTGAGAGGACTCAAGGTAAGTGTATATTTATTTATTTACATTTGCGTTTCTGCAACTGTGATTCGAGGGTGATATGAAACATGTTGTAAGGAATGTTTTTTTTTCACACTAACATTTTTTTTTCGGGTTCGGGAAAACAGCAGGTCTGACATCTTTACAGAAGGTCTGATGATCTTTACCCTCATTCAATAACTATCACAAGCTAACATGAGAATTAAAGCCGTGAATTAAAAGTTCCGTCCCATTATTCTGTCTGATATATCTAGTTCAATGACATGCTCCTTTTTTCAATCTATTCCAAAAGTAGAGACCAGACAGCCTGCAAACCAAACTCACTTTGAACACTTACATAGGCGTTGGTAATTTATTTTGGTAACAACCCATAGTCCATGATCATAGGTGAGCCCTCATCTAAAGTATAATCCCAGAACCTGGAGCTCCCTTTTCACCAGGACAGCCTATAGTACAACATCCACATGACAGTGAACGCCCCACCAAGAACAAAAAAAAAAGAAAAAGAAATTTGTTGAAGCCTCTCAACAACACACACATCAACTTGCTCTCAACCTGCGAGGTCCAAATCAGCATTTTTAGGCCAGGCCAGGGTTCCAGACCTCACATGTTGCTGCAAACCACCCCAGTGTGTGCTGTAGGTCGCAGCCTGTCAACTCCAGAAGGAATTCATTGAAATACACAAGGTCAGCTGTGTTACTGGCATATCAAGTAAAACATTTTCAGTTTACTGACTGACTGCTTTACCCTCATTTATGCCCTTCCACTAAACGCGAGTCAATGTGTAACTACGAGTGGCCAGTGGAAACGAAAGAGAAAGCACGTTTGAAACCGGAAAGAAAGACTAACTTCTCATAAAAAGCCCCTTTTGTCTTCGAATTAAGCTTCAAACTTCTTTGATCCCGAGATGTTTTCCTCTTCTTATCTGTGTGTGTGTGTGTGTGTGTGTGTGTGTGTGTGTGTGTGTGTGTGTGTGTGTGTGTTTAAGCGCTCTTCTGTGCCGTGAGAGCAGTCTGGATTTGCTCTGAGGGCTGGAAAATACACAAAACACAGCCCTCACAATCCACTTGGTGATGCGTAAATCCACACCAGGCCATTTAGAGGACCATTATCCATGTGGGTCCGCTCTGCTACACTTTGTGTGTGTGCAGTATGTCCATTTGTGCTGTTTTATACCGTGTGCTGAAATCTATGTTTTTCTTCTTTGCAGTATATTCATTCTGCAGGGATCGTTCATCGGGTTGGTTCCATTTACATTTTTTTTCAAACACTACCACTCATAATTAATGTGTTTTTTTTTAAATAATTGTACACTTAAAGGAATAGTTCGACATTTTGACATTCAACATCATACCCATTTGCTTTCTTGCCAAGAGTTAAAGGCACAATGAGTAGGATTTTCCTCCAAAAAAACAATGTAAAGACTTGTAAAAATCCCTCTCAATCATCACTTATGACTTACTAGAAGTGTGTGGTGGTGTCTGTATCTGCCAAGCGGCTGAGAGTGTGCTGAGAAAGAAAAGCCAACGCTCAAGTGCCAAAAATCGCAGTTCCTCAAATTACCACTTGAGGCTGGCTCCAAAAGCGAGTCAATCCCCATAGACCGCCATGTTAAAATGCCGAACTTTATAGTAGAAATAAACACGTTTAGTGCCTGGTACAAAATTGACGTTTTGGTCTCCGTAGCTTAAAAAGGCGTTTAAGTGAAAGGTGCCATCTCAGGTCGTTAGCTGCTAGCTCCCTCGTCGAGCCAGTTGAAATACATACAGTATTTATAAGGAGTTGGTTTAGCTTAGCACACCTTTTGGGGGAACGGTTAGCAACTTCCTGGAATCACTCCACCCCTCCATCCTACCCATAACACCCCACAAAAATCACAACTTGGCTTTTCACAATTTTGTACAGATTTCCCATGATTAAGCAATGTGGTCTTTGAAAGAGTAGAGTAAGGGATTACATTTTGAAACGATGTCATGACATTAATTATGACACTAATGCTGTCTTATTTTAGGGGTTGGCTCGTTTGCTGTCTTGGCTTGGATGGAGGGTTAACATGAAATTAAAGTGTGCTGTGGACAAACTGATCTGGGACCTGCTAGCTTGGGTTGCTGGAGAAATGTGTCTCCCAGTATCTCCAAACATGTCTCATATATAGCTGTATGATGTGTGTTCTTAGTTGACTGGACAGGACTTTTCCCCTTGTTTTCACTCTGTATGCTAAGCTAAGCTAACCAGCTGCTAACTAGTATAAGACATGTAACATGCAAATGAGTGTTTTCGGTCTTTTCATCTAACTCTCAGCAAAAAAAGCAAATGAGCGTATTTGCCAAAATGTCAAACTATTGCTTATACTTTCTTTAATTTCAGTGTGTATTTAGTTGTTTTGCTATTAAGAAACCTCTTGTGGCTGGACTTTAGGATCTGAAGCCTGGTAACCTTGCTGTGGATGAGAACTGTGAATTAAAGGTAAGTTTAAGTTAAAAGCGTTTACGGTAAAAAAAAATACAAAAAAATACAAAAACTGAAAGCAAAAACAAAATCATGCATACAAGATTTAGGTCAAGATGATGATGAATTTTGACTACAAATGTAAAATTATTCAGACATTTTAATCTTCTATCCATGACACTTGAACTGAGATACATCAAATGCAACAGAAATGGAAATCTGAACTGTAACTATTCCCAGATCCTGGATTTTGGCTTGGCAAGACAGACGGAGAGTGAAATGACCGGTTATGTTGTGACGCGGTGGTACAGAGCACCAGAGGTCATATTCAACTGGATGCACTACAGCCAAACAGGTAATAATGTAACCTCGCTTTCATGCAGGTCGTTTTCAGTTTGTTGAAAATATCACAGAATATTGCAGCATGCTACGACAAAGTATTACATTTTTTATTATTAAAATGTTCTCCCCTCACAGTGGACGTCTGGTCAGCCGCCTGCATCCTGGCTGAGATGATTACTGGCCAGGTGCTGTTCCCAGGACACGACAGTATCCTCACACATTCAGCTCGCGGTGTTGTAATAAAGCTGTGTACGCTCAATTATAGTAGCCAGTGAAAGTCATACCGCCCCCCCCCCCCAAAAAATATAGAACATTTTTGAAAACAGGTGCAGCATTGTTAGGATTTTACATATAAAGGTCATGCGAAATACTACTTGAGCCGTGTTTTCATTTGCATATTTTTATTCGCATTTTGAAGTAGCACATAACAATTCAATTGCTAAAAAAAGTGTTTTTTGCCTTTGTCGAAAAAGAGCTGATGCGATAAATGGATAATGGAAACGCCCTTGCGGAATAAGTTCTGACTTAGTGCGTATTTAACTCCAATCCCGCTGATGGAAACACGGCAGATGCATCTTTCTTTTGTGCGCCATTTCCAAAGCTTCACACAATCACAAACATCAGTGACACTCGGTTAATTCTTTAAAATATTTATTGGATGGATTTTGACACTTTATTGAAACTGGGAGAAGAGCAGGGAGAGAGAGGTAGGGCGGTCAAAAGAGTGGGATGTATATTTTATTATTTATCAGATCATTTGACTGATCAGCTGTTTCTGCTGGAAGTCTTACCAGATATTCCCATGACGCGTGAACGCTTGTCTTCGTCTCCGGTCAGCATGAAACATGGATGATACTAAGCTGACATGAAAGAACAATTCAAACTCGACTGGAACCAAATCCTGAAGTTCGCGACCTCTACTTCTTCTTCTACTACTCTGTTTACAGAGTTTATTTCACTCCAAACCAGTTGATGGAATTTTTTTTTTTTTTTGCAACAATTCAAAAGTTTGCTCAAAATTTGCTTGACAATTGAATGTGAAAACAGTTGAAAAAAACAAAGAAAATGTATTTATCATCAGGGTTATCTCAGTAACTTTCCTTCTTTATTAAATGGATATGTGAAGTTTAAAAAAACGTGAAGAAAGGTTCCAGTAAATTATGCTATTGGTTGATCTTGGAGCTTAGCCCATACTGCGGAATAAAAAAGTCAGGATATCCTGGCCCACGGTCCTTGCCCTCTATTTTCATTCTGCCTCTGAGACAGCAGAAGTTGTCCATACACTATGTCTGTCCTGTCCATTCTCGCGTTATCCCAGGAACACCTTGCAGATCATTTATTTAAATTTTGCACAAACACCTGGACTCAAGGATGAACTTATTCGAATTCAGTGGTCAAAGTTCACTGTGACCTCACCAGGCAGCAACCTCCGGTTCTGAGTGAAGTCAATGTGGAAGTGTCTTAAAACCAGCATTCTGTCTACTGGGCAGCAGGGGGCGACTCCTAATTTTTGTTTTTAAAATGTCCCCCACCTTTGTTGAAGTACAGCACTAGATGGCCGGACTATCTCTTAATATTCCATATTATACTAGATATTTGATTGTTGTTGTATTCATTATGAGCCTTTCCATCCTTTCCATCCGTACCGTCCACCAACAATAAGATTTTTAATATATTTATGAGGCTTCCTGAACCAGCCTGTTCAGGTATTGACCAGCTGACTAAGATCCTCCGTCTGACAGGAACGCCAGACTCCTCACTGGTACAGAAGATGCAGAGTAAGGACGTAAGTCTTTTATTTTGCCTGTCCTCACTAATTGTGTCATGTTCTGTTCTGTTATTTAAAGCTCGTGCTTTGGACTGAAATGTTTTCCAGGCGCAGTCGTACGTGCTGGGTCTTCGTCCGCAGAAGAAGAAAAACTTCAAGGAAGTGTTTGCGTCCATGGATGAAAACGGTGCGCCGAACTGACTGTGCTTGTCGAATTCAAACTGAAATTAATTTTTTGGTTTTTTTCATTGAAATATACCACAAATTTGGCACAAACGTCCACTTGGACTGAGGTCACTGTGACCTCATGTCCTTCCCATTCTCATGATATCTCATGAACGTCTTGAGCGTTTTTTGTTTTACCATAACTCATTAATTCATATGTTAATTTTTACAATTGTCAATGTACAAATATCAGGAGATAAAATGACAAAGTGATGACACTTTGGACAGACCTGGATACAAACTGCAACTTTATTGTAGTTGCAAATTCTAGTTCGCTTTGTTATAGATTTATAACAATATGGACATTTAAAGGTCCATTATGTATGAATTAGGAGGATCTATTAGCAGAAATGGAAGATAATATTCATAACTGTTTTCATAATCACCTGAATTTAAGAACCTTTGTGTTTTCATTACCTTAGAATGAGCCCTTCATATCTACACAGTGAGCGAGTCCGCCATGTTGCACCTCCACGTTTCTACAGTAGCCCAGAAAGGACAAACCAAACACTGGCTCTAGGGAGAGCCTTTGGTGTTTTTACGTTACCTGAATGTAAAAACACCTATTTGTCAGAAAAGTAACATTAATATACAATTTATATTGTTCATAGTAGATTATCAACGTGTTTTCTTGCCAGATTCCCTCACGCCATGTGGAAAAAAAATGAAGACCAGATGCAGAAATTGTTGCTGTGTGAACAGCCCAATTGGTTTGCATGGTGAGCGGTTGTGGCTCAGAGGTAGAGCGGGTCGTCCGATAATTGGCTGTGCCTTTGGTGTGTGAGGTAATGAGCATTAGTTTATGATTGTGTGTGGGAATGTTGTCATGTAGTGTACCGCACTTTGAGTGGTCGGAAGACTAGAAAGGAGCTATCAAGTCCATTTACCATTCACCGAGGGCACCGAAAGGAAACGCAACGCTTTTCCAGGGGGAGAGGAGAGGTTCTCATTTGGTTGCAATCTGAATCCTTGCTACTAGGTGGCACTACATCCTACACAGTGGACCTTTAATGACTCTAGTGAGTGAAAAGATTTAACTGAAAAATTACTTTTGAGTCAAAAAGCTGGGACCCTCAGATTCTTGGCCAAATAACAATTGAAAAAAAATAATATATTTTCTGTATAATATTGTTTTCTATCTTGATGCTTCCAGCTGTAGGCATTCTGGAGGGGATGTTACTGCTGGACCCAGAGACGAGGCTGACAGTGAAGCAGGGACTGTCGCACCCTTTCCTGGCTGAATATCATGACCCGGAGAGCGAGCCAGACTCGGAGCCTTACGACGACTCCTTCGAGAGCCTGGAGCTCGCCGTCGGGGAGTGGAAGAGTACGTTTTTGCCATGCCCTGTATTTTAAAAGTGAAAGCTCAGGAGATTCTGTGCCATATTTTCTCAAAATAAATCTACGTTTTAGTGCTTTTATGGGAAATCTAAACTACTGCTTAATTCGTTTTTTATCCAATCAGGTCTTATCCACATGGAGATCATGACCTTCGACCCTGACAACCCCAGTAAGACAGCCATGTAGGACGCCGTGATGGGCCGGCGCCTCTCTGAAGGCCAACAACACCGTCAGACAAATGAACACAAAACAACATCAAAATCATTTTGATCGCGATTAAAATGCATTTCATAGGGTCGCTTTACTTGGTACGGTGGCCTGTTGTTCGATCCATCTAGCGATAGTGAGATGAGGTTCAAGGCTATGACAAAAGTATGAAAAGGACCTAACGTTGAGATTATTTCATAAAACTTCAATTTCCAAAGTCAAAGATAAACTTTCGCTTTCTACAAAATGTTTGATTGACTCCTGCAAAGTAGATGGTAAAACAAATGTGTGTGAAAATATCAGTTGGGACAAGTGAATTACCAAAGATGTGGGCTGAGGTACATACACTCACAAATATGTGTGTGTGTGTGTGTGTGTGTGTGTGTGTGTGTGTGTGTGTGTGTGTGTGTGTGTGTGTGTGTGTTTGGAAAGAAAATAGAAAGACCAGCCTGGCTTATAATGACAATCTCCTTAGTTAAATGTTATCTTATTTTACAGTTATTGTAAGGACAGTTATTGTGCGTGTCTCACTTTGTGGGTATGGACGGCAATTACATGTGGGATTTTATTTTCCGATCATGATCTTTACTGCTGGAACACACTCAATTGTTTTCAAAATAAAACGTTGCAGAAAATAACTTGTTGCTGTTGATTATGATGTTACAAATGAAGGGTAGAAGGATGGAGGTTAAAAACATAACGGGCACGAGGTGTCATAGAATCGTCACTAGAGGGCAGCACTATATCACAGCAAAGATTCTGTGTGGAGGGCGGGGGACGTGTTTTGACTGTGTTCTTGTCAGGAAAATCCAAAATCCTTTATTGAGCCCCGGGGAGAAAATTGCTACGTCACAGTTGCTCTTTACGACGGAGCACAAATAAATATAAGGAAAATAGAAGCAAAAGAACCACATCAAATGCCAACAATGGACGATCCAAAATGTAAATCATGTTCATAATTTTACAATACATAATCAATATACGTGGAGAATATCGGTAAATAATGAATAAGGAATGAGAAATATAAGACATATGTGCATCAGGCACATACATCCACAGTGCAAACAAGCGAACAGGAAATCTATTAAGTGTGTTAAATATATGGATGTCGCCATTGTTTGTTGTTGTTTAATACATATGTATATATAAAAAAGAGACTTTTGTATCCATTTATACATTATGTTTCTTCTCTTCTTCACTACTTGTCAGTAATGGCTAAATGTTTATGCTAACTCTTGCTCAGCTTTGTTTTTTAGCAGTATTTATATTTCTGTGCATGTACATTGAGAGCAACACAGACGCAGCGTCAAATTCCTTGTAATTGTACACATACTTGGTAATAAAGCTGAATCTGATGCCAGGGCTTAGCCAACCATTGTCATAAACCCAAATTATTTGTATTGAGTACACCACAAATCAAAAAGAGGAAACCAAACTGCCAAAATGATTATGAAATCAGATTTATTCCAGACATTTTGGTGTTACAAATTTCACAATAAATCTGCTTCTCCCAGTCAGCCTAATCCAAGTTTCTTTTTCATTCAGAGTGGAAATGAAAGTATTTTCTCTCAGAACAGGAGAAGGAAAAGAGGATCCCAAACAAACAAATATGAGAGTGTTATATGTGGCTGCTTATGTGATATCAAAATGCACAGTAAAATGACATATGTAAGACAACTGAATAGACTTTGCAGAAAAGAGGAGTTATGCCATGTGTGCTTCATAAATGCAAGAACATCAACATCCTGATCTCCTTCTGTGCAAATGTAAAAACTGCTGTTGACATTTTGTGTGCAAGTATTGTTGCCTTTTGAGGATTCTCTGTCATGGCACTACAAGTATCCTCTTGTCTGCATGACAGCGAATCCAGCAACCAAAAGACAGCCAGGCTGACTGATCTAAGGAAGAGAGTGCTGACTCACGTTTCTGCTGCTCTTTGTTTCTGGTCCACTAATTACTCTGCCTCGACTGGACTCTCTGTAAATATGTGGTGCCAGAGGGAGTAGCAACCCAGTAAAAAAAAACAGATATTCCATTACATGGTTCTGCCTGCTGATAATGGTCAGATGTGAATGTTTCTGAGGCTGCTGTGTCTCCAGAGAGTGAGGTGATGGGGATATGTGGAGGCTTTAATGAGTGGTTGTCAGGGAAAGGGGAACATAAGGAGGAGAAGAAAATGAGGGTAAAAGACGAAGAATGAAGAGAAAGATGGCTGCTGTTTTTAAAAACGGCGGGTCGATGAGGACTTGGTGCTGCTCATTTTGATGATGCCGCCACCACCACCTCCTCCCATACTGCTATAGCTGCCGCCGCCGCCGCCGCTCATGCTCATGCTCATGCTGCTGCCACCATAGCCGCCGCCGCCGCCGCCATAGCCGCCGCCATAGCCGCCGCCGCCGCCACCGCCGCCGCCAAAGCTTCCGCCGCCTCCGCTACCTGGTGATGAGAATAAAACATTTTCAGATGAGATGGCAGGAATTTGAGTTTCCATTAAATCATATCAGCCAAACTAATGGATTTCTCATTTCTACTTTTACATTTTCATGCACGGGCTTACAAATGACGTGAATTGTAAAGATATATGTTGATACATACTGGAGGTAGAGCTCTGTATGTGGATGGTTGCAGTTGAACCGCCACTGCTGATTCTGCAAAGAGATACACAAAGGATCCATATTAGCTGCTGATGTTGCTGCCTGTGATGCAATGCAGTCTCTTAGTGTTTCAGAAGACGAGACGTCCTGTGAGTCCCAAGCAGCTAAGCTTTTACCTGTCCTCCTCTCCTTCCAGCAGTTTCCTGTAGGTGGCGATCTCAATGTCCAGAGCCAGCTTGATGTTCATCAGGTCCTGGTACTCGCGGACCTGGCGGGTCATGTCCTGTTTGGCTCTCTGCAGGGCTTCTTCCAGGTCCCTGATGCGGGCCTTGGCGTCCTTCACGGCCAGCTCACCGCGCTCCTCGGCCTCAGCGATCTGAGCCTCCAGGTTGGCGCGCTGGGAGATTTAAAAGTTAGCAGAAGCGATATTTGTCATCCAAAAACCCTTCTACATCTTCACCATTTTTTTAAAATAACATATAAATGTATGTAACTGTGAGCTAACCTGTCCCTTGACTGACTCAATCTCATTCTGGAGGCGACTAATCATGCGGCTGAGGTCAGCTATCTCACTCTTGGAGCTGCGGATGTCTTCTCCGGCCAGGCCTGCATTCTGCTCCAAATCCTGGTACTGAAAAAAAAACATATATATGTTGTTATTAGAGACTCCACAGACCTGTCTAGCAGGATGTGTTTCATACTGGAGTTGTTGTTGACATTACTTTCTCTCTCTACCTACCTTCTGCTGATACCACTGTTCGGTTTCTTTGCGGTTATTATCGGCGATGGCCTGGTACTGAGCCTTGACTTCAGCCACAATGGAGTCCATGTCCAGGTCGCGGCTGTTGTTCATCTCCACAATGACTGAGGTGTCCTTGATCTGTCCCTGGAGCTCACGCAGTTCCTGCACAAAAGATATATATCACTTAAAAAAATGAAATCAGAAGGTTAGAGAGTAAAGGCAGTACGATATCTATTTCTCTTCTGCATCGGTGCCCACCTGTGCCATTCAATGGCTTCTGAAAAATAATTAAGAGCAAAGAAACAGACATAATAGGACTGAGGTGTGGCTGATCGTTCTTACCGCCTCGTAGACAGCTCTGAGGAAGTTAATCTCATCCTGAAGGGAGTCAACCTTGGCCTCCAGCTCAACCTTGTTCATGTAGGCGCCATCTACATCCTGCAAGCAGAGGACAAGGAAGCGGTCGGTATTGGTGACTGGTCAGAAGAAGAGGCAATAACTTATTCCACTGCAGTTAATGACATGGTGAAGCTCAACTCTCACCTTCTTGAGGAGAACAAACTCATTCTCCACGCTGGCACGCTTGTTGATTTCATCTTCATATCTGACACAAAAACAATGGAAAAAGTTAGCTGATGGGAAAAGAGACTGCGGGCATCAACCGCTGCAGTGAGACTGTTGCTTTTCGAAGATGTTGTGCAGATGTTAACTCACTTGTTTTTGAAGTCCTCCACCATTCCCTGCATGTTCCTCAGCTCTCCCTCCAGCTTCATCTTCTCACTGCCGAGTCCATCCAGCTGCCTGCGCAGGTTGGCGATGTAGGCCTCGAACATGGCGTCGATGTTGGAGCGGGTGGTGGTCTGGTCCTGCAGCAGGCTCCACTTGGTCTCCAGCATCTTGTTCTGCTGCTCCAGGAAGCGGACCTAAAATGGGGAAATCGTTTCATGTTTAGATCCACTCTCACTTGGCGAAAAGTAACGCTTTGATGGCAAGACCACATTAATCAGATTACATATATTACATTGATATATTTCTGTGCTTGGCAACGCCTGTTTTCACTTCATCACTTTCAGCAAACTGCTAAATAAAAAAGGCAAAGAAGTCTCTTTTCTTCATGATTAGGCACGCTCACTGTGAGACAATAAAAGATGTTTGTCGTCTTTGTTTTACTTTCCTCAGGTGATCCATTGAGCCACACCTGTGTGTTTTACCCACACAAAAGGCTCTTGTATGCACCAGTGCCGGCAGCTGCCATGCCCCTCGGGGCAGGGATGCTCCAGACGTAATCCGCTGTGCAGTCGCTCTAGTTGGACTGGCACTTGTTCTACTGAGATCATTATTTGAGAAAATCTGACGAGATCCTGAGAAACACGTTTCAGAGGAGACACGGAAAATGGGCCCTGCCATCCGGTTTTAAAACCCTGGAGAATATAGAGCCCATCCCTCCACTTTGGGTGTGTACGTGTGCCTATAAACTTTTTTCTTTTTGTTTTCAAAGGCAGTGCCACACCTGAGCCTAGCCACTCCCCTTAAAGCCCCGCCTGCTCCCTCGCCTCCAGGATGCATACTTTCACTGAGTGAACTTGCCTGCCTCTGTCCTCAGTAATTAATGCTACATACCTGAAGCCATTAACTGTCACATCAACATCACATATACCATTTGTGTGATGACTCCATTTCATAGAAAATGAAAACATTCCACGAACACTCTTTCCTGCTTTCCTGCGACTACAGCTCGTTTAAATGTTTAAATGTTTGATTGCATGTTTTGAAGCATCAAATAGTCCAAATTCTACTTTGAATGAGCGTGATGAGCTCAGATCACCCGCGTGACCACCAATGAGGTGTGGCATGAACACACTGCAGAAAAAGCTAACAGAGCATTTTCTCTTGCAGGGTGTGGCTAACTTGTTTGTCCTTCCTGCCGGAGAGACAAGGTCTCATTTATTCATAAAAGTGTTGATTGGTCAAATAAAAAAAAAATCATCCCTCATCATTTGAAATAAATGACAAAAGTTCATGCAGAGACTTTTGTATTATGCAGTGCATAGATGCGGCCCACTTCCTGCAGCACTGTTAAAAGCTTGTGGGTCCTTGTTGCCATGGGAATAAGCGACAACCTGATGCCTTCTTTCCCACATGCTGAGACCCACCAGTCACTGGATACGACCACTCTAGTGTTTCCGTCCACTCACTCTACATAGAGACAGCTGGCAAGGGGCCAATTATGGTCAAAGATAAGTTAAAAGGAGAACGGGTCTGCTTTCAGCGGCAGTGCAGAGGCTAGCTGATGCACAGTATTGCATTGAGAAGATGAGAGGTGCCTGCGCATCAGTTTTGGACGACGTATTAAATGATGTGCGCATTATTCAGGTTTGGATCAGTTCCTGTGTAAAATTGAATGAGCCCAGGTGGCCCCTTGGAGACTGTCTGTTGCAGCTATACAAGACAAACCAATTAACTCTACTGTGGGCACTGTGCAGTGCATCAGATAATCAACATCTGTTGTTCAACCAAATTACAGTTGTCACATCAAAAACATATATCTGACATTTCATGGTCAATGTAAATGCAGCTTTTCAGCGTTCTTTTGGAATGGTGTTGTACAAAGGGCAGCTCACCTTGTCAATGAAGCTGGCGAAGCGGTTGTTTAGAGTCTTGATCTGCTCTTTCTCTTGGGTTCGGACGGTCTGGATGTTGGGGTCGATGTCAACATTCATTGGGGCCAGCAGGCTCTGGTTGCACTGGACGGCTGTGATGGTCTGCATGCCTCCACCACCTCCTCCACCACCACCACCGCCAAAAGCACCACCGTAACTGAAGCCTAAAACACTGCCTCCACCACCTCCACCTCCACCCCCGAAACCACCACCACCACCATAACCACCACCTCCACTACGGAAACTGCTGCCACCACCACCCATTGACATCCTTCCAGAGCCGGAGGCAATCATCGATCTTGAGGAATATGATCGGCCAAGGCTACCGCCGCCACCGCCGCCGCCGCCACCGCCGCCGCCGCCGCCGAAGCTACTCGTCCTGGAGCTACTCATCCTGGAGCTACTCATCCTGGAGCTTCCGCCACCGAATGCATTCATGGCTGAAAGGGAAGGATTCACAGAGAAAAAGGGGAGCAGAAAGAGAGGTTTGGCAGAGCGGTGGAGCACACGAAGAGGAGAGTCAAGTCCCTCTAAGTATCTTCTCCCTGTCCGTGATGGATTTTTATCTGCCTTCAACTGTGGAGGAGGTCCCAGTGAGCTCCACCTTCTCTGCACCCGCCCCTCAACCCTCCTCCAATTACCTGTATCCTGGAAGGGGCACTTGCAGGCAGGTGGATTGGCTTGGAGCAGCTCAGCCTGTCAGACAGGTAACAGAGCCACCCCTGTAAAACGTTCGGGGCTCGACACACCTAGGTGCTCGCAGAAGAATGGCAGCAGAGGCATGGGTAAGATTGGGGATGAAGACTTGTTTGCAAAGACATTTGTACTTGTTTTGCTTGGGGTGTCCTGCAAGGTTTTGGACCTGTATACTCACTGATCCACCAGTTTCTGCTTTTCCACATCTTGCAAGGTCAATAAATATGAAGGTGTTATCAATAAAGTTTCAATTGGTGATATCTCACTAGACTTGGGAACAAGTGACAAGCTGTTGTCAAAGCATATGTTTAAATGAATGCATGTAAACACATTGTCTCATTGCATTAGTCCATAGATTCCTACACATTGTTCCATACTCAAAATTAGTTGCATTACGTCATACTCACTCATATACATATGTCAAGAAGCATGAAAACATTACATTGACAGAATTCTTCATGGAGTTTGGAATATCTGCAGCAGAGAACAGAACACATGGGGTATCAAAGCATGATTGATGAATGTAATCTGGGACTTTTTATGGAGTTAGAGTGACAAAAACATGACCCGTTGGACTATAAAAATAAAGCTGAATTCAATTCAAGAAATAGTTGGTGGTATTGATTTTTTTGTGGTTGGGGGTTCACTTCCTCAAACAATGGCACCAAAAGTAAAAGTTATTTTAGATTTAGTATTAGCATTAACACTAACACCTTATTAACCCTTCAGAGGAAACTGGTTTTGCAGGAGGTTCCCTGCAGGGAACTCAATAGATGCACAAAGAGTAGAGCTCATACAGAGCAGGAAAATGTCTTAAAACAGAGGTGAAGGGAAAAAAAATAAATGGATCTTAAGATTAATAAGTGAAGACCTTTCAAATTTCAGAGTTATATATTGAATTCCACCATCCTGTTATTTATGTGTTCATGCCTGCAGTTTGTAGTTGCTTGAGGGCACTGTACACAATGTCTTCAATACTCAGGGCATGTCTTTTAACTGTTTGTTACGGTCACCAAAGTTCAGTTAGCGTCACTACTTCTTTTTTTTAAAACTTAGTTACACATTATGAACATTAATTGCACCTTTTTAAAAGATTTCGTTTTTTAAAAGGTCATTTTCAACTTGGATCTTGTTTGCGTTACTGCCAGCTTGCAGCCAACAGAACATCAGGAGTTAAAAGTAAACGATATTCATTGCCCTGACAGAATTGGAATGGTTGCTACCTGTTGAAACCCATCTCAACAACTCTGATGTAGGTGTTGGCTTACCGGCCTCTGTAATGTACTGTAGCAGCATCTAAATGAGCTGAAGGGCACAAGTGAGTCACACCCCAAAAGAAAATGCCAGTACTTCACTCTCACTTCTAACATTCTCTCGTGTAAGAATTACATTCACATGCAACATACTGCATGTTCATCCATCTTTGCATTAAACAAGTTTTGGGGGAAACACATATCAGAAAATATGTTCATATCTGCTAACATTGTTTGCTGGTGCATTTGCAGTTGTTTCCCATATAGTTGCATCAACTAAGGCACAGTTAAAGTATGGTTAAGGCTGGGCAACTAAACCCCTTTATTGTGTTTGGGGAAAGATTGTTGCCTTGCATTTATTGAGACCTGGTTGGCCTCAATAATCAGTGAGACCAACCAGGTGAACCTGGTTTATTTCATACACAAGAATCTAACTAATCAAACTGTGAACTGATTGTGCGACACAGCCATCTACTTTCCATCCATGACATACATTATTGTTCTGCTGACTTTGGAAGGCAGTGATGGGGGCTGCCAAAGCACAAGCCCTGAGCGCTTTATTGCTCTTGGTCCCACTGCCGTACAAAAGGTAATAATATCCACTCATGCTTTCAACTCCAAAGGGGAAGGGGAACTAGGCCCAAACGGATACATGGTACTGACAGATGATGGTAATCTAACATTCTAAATCTATGCAGTTTTTGCTATAATGTTGTGGGACAGTGATGACGTAATATCAAGGCTGTATTTTTTTGTCCAAATTTGTCGCATTGGTTACCGAAACTTTCATCTGTCATTAAAATTCTCTTTGATTTTGTGCCTTTTTTTTCGCATTAGTCAACTCACTTCACTTCACGTAAGCTTTGATGTAGAAGTGTAAACAATATAAAGCGATAAAAATGTTTGCATGTTTGGTCTGCATACAGTAGCTCTATGATGAACATTTCCCTGCTGCAGAAACAATAAGTGATGTGTTAAAATGAGGGCCTCAACAATTACATTTTTAACCTTTGCAGAAAAACTCAGCAGCCATCACAATAAACATCACCAATGCATACTACGGAAAGACATTGGATTATGAAATGAAAGCTTGTTAACCTTTCCTTTCAGGCAGTAGCACCCACAAATCTGCTTCAGGATTGTATTTGATCTCACATGATATGACAGATGACATTTCAGGCATTCTAGTCAGCGCATGTCGTGGAATGTTCACAAGCTCTGTGAGAACCAGCCTTGAGATGGGAGTTTACTCTACTGAAACTTGGCAAGGGAAACTGCTGAGAACACAGTGTAATTAAACGAGGATGAGTTGTTTCTGACGTGCAATACTTGCTCTTCATGCCAATTGGTACAGTGCTTGTATCATAGAGGGTTGTAATTTGAAACTGACACTGTATCTCGCGTCTGACTTGGCACAATGTGCCACACCTCAGTGGTCAAGTCAGGTGAGTCAAGCCCATTGAGATACACTTTGCAGAACACAATGTCATATCTTACTTTGTTTTACACTCATAAAAGTTGCTCTCGTATCGTTGTGTTGGGTTTATTTGGAGTTATATTCATTTACAAGTGCATCAGGGCTTGTTAATGAAAGGAGGAATAAGGGCCGACAACAATCAACCCCCACCTGTGTGGAGAAACATGACAAGAAGGTGAAGTCCTAAGGAGACGGGACACCTGAATAATCTGTTGCTAAGTTGTGAGGCCTGCTGGAGTGACATGGATGTTGCATTAGATCTTGTAGATATTCTGTTGACTGTTTTATTTTGTGATGCCTGAATCATCTGCAGTTTATTAGACCTTGCAATATAGCTATTCTTTTTGTACAAAGAATTTTGGCAATTGCCAGTTAGGACCACTGTAGTTCTTATCTACTGGTTGTGCAGTGCGTTGAGGCTTTGTTGGTGTGCATTGATAATGTAATTGTGTGGGCAGACCAGTTTCAGTTCACAGCTGACAGATCAGCTGACTGTGAATGGCTGATAAAACAGAACCTCTAAACTGACTGGTGAAATAGCTTTGCTCACAAATATTTTGATAACATCTCGTATTGTAGATTACCTAATTTGTGACAAAGCCGAATTTGGTTCATCTCCAGTGAATCTCCTACTTATAAAATGCTATCACATATGGTGCCAATTGACTAACCGATGCTACGCTATGATTGGCCTGTCTGCGTTGGGGACTTAGCATAGGTTCAATTGTTCATTTCTCTTGTACCATTTCTGTAGGGGAAATGTTATGAAGGTCAGTTGGTCTCCTCTATGCAATAAACATGCAGCAGTTGCCTATGAGTATGATCAGTTATAACACTGCATACACATATTTTAGTCTGAAAAATAGTCAGCGTAACGTTGTTATTTAAAAGTGAATTTTACATCAACTTTGTATTTGGTCATTCTCTGAACCGCCTTAATCCAGCAACACAAATACAAATTTCTAAGATAAATGTGCTTGAGCTCTCCGTCAACGATTTGATCTGCAGACTGTTAGTAAAGTGAAGTGATTCTTCCTCCATGTTTTGAAGCTGAGCCCTTGACAGTCAGTGCTACAGTTACATTCTATGATTAAGGCGTGGTGCTGGCTACTGCCCTCAGTTCTACTACTCCCTCTTTCACACACACACACACACACACACACACACACACACACACACACACACACACACACACAGCCTACCAAATAACCTTGCTCTACAAAAGCCACTACAAGGGAGTGTTAGTGGATCGCGTCCATCAAGCCAGAGGGGAATTCTCTCCACCGTATAAAGGGAAGATTATGATGGTTGCCACACCTTCAGAAGAATTAAGAAGGTTAACTACCATGAACGCGGCAACATTGCCTCATGTGCAAGACTCAAGGCGCTTTTAATTTAGTTTTAAAGACCGGGTTTTTGAACGGATATTGTCCATGTTTATCGACTCATCTGAACACAACTGAACATACATTTCACACGCTGAAGTTCCGAACTAAAGGAAAAATTCCCAGAAACAAGCAAAAAGTGAAAGTGCATGCAGTATAGGTCTGGTAGAGAGCATCACCAAGAGACCAAGTATCTGCCTAAGCATATGGGTTGTAAGACTATCATTGACTACACAGAACCTAATTGTGACCTAACTATAAATATAATCACCCTATTTGATCTAAATGTGTCCAATGCATTTGCATTGCTAGGGGGACTAGGTATAAAGCAGCTCCTGAACATCAGAGGTGGGTGCAACTACCCTCAAAATTAGGCTCAACACTTTAACTTTATAGTCGTTTTATTTCAAAAATCAACGTGCAGAGTGCAGAGCTGCAGCTACCCATCAAATGAGAGTAGCAGCATCTGTAACCCATGACCTTGCTGCCTCTTCTCCTTCAGACCACGAATGCGGCACAAGAAGCATTCTGACAATGTGCCATTCATTGGGATACACCTTTCTGCAGTTCTAATCTTTTGCAACCACACCCAGCTAGAGATAGCCTGAGGGCAAACTGGCACAGCTAGGGCAAAGCTTCAACTTGAAGATTGCAGCGCGGAACAAGGTCCTTGCATATTTCTTTGCTGCCTTCATTGACAAGAAAAAACAGGGTAGCTCTGTGTGTGTGCTCATGCATCAAAGCAGTGACTGTTTCTGAGAGCTGGGAAAGAAGAACCACGCCCTGGTAACAATACCTGCGTCCTGAATGTAGACGGGTAGGTCGACAAAATAATGTAACATGACATCTGCAAGCACGGCAGTCACTCCCCTGTGACTACTGTACACTGACTGTCTGAGTGCAGTGGCGGGGGTTGACTCTGAAGTCACCTACAACTCATCCCTGGACCAGTCAAGCAGTGTAACAAGACCCTTTCTTTTCTGAAAGGTTAGAGCAGATTTGTTGAAATGTTTTCACTCCATACACTAAAACATCTGGCTGATGGAATGACATAACAGATGCTTTAATAGTGTTACTAAAATCTAAATCTAATACTTTGATTGTCCCAAGAGATGTAAAATGGAGCCAATATCACCTTGATCCTCCAACACTTAAACGCAGTGGCGGGCCGTGTGTTTTAAACCTGGGCCTTCAATGCTGTCCTACAACAGTTGAAGTCCTAATAACCTCATTATGACGCCACAGCTGCGGGTTATTAGGGGTGTAACGATACACATATTCGTATTGAACCGTTTGATACGAGGCTCACGGTTCGGTACGCATTATGAACCGAACAATACAGTTGAATAATACTATTGCATTTGGAAAATGCAGAAGCTTAAATTGTGGGAAATATAATGTTCTCTCGGTGGAGCAACATGGCAACCCAACCAATGTTACAGACAACGTGTTGTCTGACACGCCCACCACGGAAAGACAACATTCTACTTGGCTCGTGTGCTCTGGGAGGCTATGCTCAACTAGCTTAGCAGGAAAACAACAGCAGCACACACACAAACAAACTCTCCCCGCAGCATTTAGCTGTTCCCTACCGATTCAAACAGGGCTAAAGCAATCGCCACACAATCCCCATTTCTCCAGACCATAATTCCTGCTTTGTAAAAGAAAACAAAAGCCCAAACAGAGAATCCAATGTACGAAGCACCCGCTGCTGCTCTGACAACAGACGGCCGAACCGTGGCACCACTATATTGTATTGCATCGAACCAAGTATTTTGTGAGCCATTACACCCCTATTTGTTTTGTGTAAAAATGAAGCTCAACACCTACAAATACACTAACTCCCAGCCATAAAATGTGCAACGCTTCTCCGACGCTGTCAGCCAGGAATACCGTTCGTAGTTGCTGGACTGAAAGTGGCACACAAATCCTTTTCCTGGCTGGGTCAGGGCTGATGTCCAGCTTTTCTTAGAAAATCCTTCTCGAGAAATCTGTTTCTCCTCCTCCTTCAGCCATTGAGTGTTAAAAAAACAAAGCTAGGTTAAAAAAAAAAAATCTATACCAAACATAACTTCTTACATATCTTTCAACTTGAACTCTTACTACTACTAACTTCTGCTAGCTAGCTTCAGCTTCACAACGGTCATGCTAGCCCACTGACCAATCACGCCGCACGTTAGTGCTGACATACTCGGCTGGGCCAACCAGAAGCTCTGACATGTCAAAGAATACGCCCAACATGTCAAACTAAAAATCTGATTGGTTGAAGACTATGACAATCAACAATATCGTCCCCATTCACTTAAACTGCAAAGGGTTTCCTGCTGGCCTCAGGCCTCTCTTCTTACCTAGAGACATAGAGGTGAAATCTGATTGGATACCAGTTCTACTTAAAACAAGCTGCACTGAAAGTAGAGCAACAGAGGAAGACAGTAACTGTGCAATGAGAAAATAAGCTAATGGGAAAAATAATTAGAATACATGTAGTGTATTTATGAAAAATTATTAAATAGCTATAACTTTGTGATTCTGTTTAGGCCAGCAGAGAAGGCTTTGCTGGCCCTGACGGCCCACCACTGCTTAAAAGGTATAGAGTGTTAGACTAGTTACCCTGAGGCAAAGTATCATAGGAGAAAAGTAAAAACAAAACAATGAAATGATCCATATTTAAAAAAAAAAAATACCATTTGTTGTCATGTATGAAAAGACCCTAAATGAGCACTGTAAGAATGAATACTTAATTACTTTAAGTTAATTATTTAAACAGCATTTATATAGCAATGATTCTGTCCCAAGCTTTTAGATCCATATAAGCGGTTGATAACTGCAACCTTGATCACTATAATGACCTGAAAATAAGCTATATTAGCTTAGAATGAACTCTTCATATCCATATAGGGAGCGGGTCCTCTTCACGGAGTCCACTGTGTCGCACCGCCATGTTTTTTTCAGTAGCCCCAGAACGGACAAACCAAACGCTGGCTCTAGATAATTCAGGTTTTGAACCTTTTCAGGCCACGGTAGTTCTCCTACACGCTTCGAACACTGGAGAAGTTTCAGTTGGTTGCAATCTGCAAACTCACCACTAGAAGCAACTAAATCCAAAATACTGGCCCTTTAAGTGTTCCTAGCTACTGAATATGTAACTTAAATATTGCTTTGTAATGTAATAAATATTTTTTTGTTAATCGTTCAGTAAAATGTACAGTATATGTGCACAGATGTATTTCAGTTAAAAAAAAATTGAATTGTTACCGAGGTAAATATGACAAATAATTGTGATATTGATTTCAGGTGATATCATCCATTTTGACTGATTAGTAAGAGTTGAAAACCTCAATTTTAACTAAGAAAAAGAAATGCTTCAACAACTACAGCTCCCATGAGGCTTTGATATTGTGCCAAATACTAAGATGCCTGGTATTTTTTTTGTTACAAGACACAAGGGTTACCAAAATAAACATGAGCAATGCTTTGGGCACTATGTATATTTAGCCTGCACCACATTTCAAGGCCATTCAGCCAGTAGTAGCAACTAGCAGGAATCCTTGCAACACATTCTCATTCCCAACTCATCAAATGGCAGCACTTGATCAGTGGCCCTATTTGCTTCCAACTATGATGCTTTAGGTACGCCTCTAGCATGTGTGGTGTCAGAGTTCACTTATTACATGCAAAGTGTCTTTTCAAAATAAACTTTGCTGTTCACAGGAAGCATACAGTTGGCTCTCATTGCATGCAAAGTGTCTTTTCAAAATAAGCTTCATGTTCACAGGAAACTTACAGTTTGTTCTCGTTAGATGCATAGTTTCTTTTCAAAATAAACTTCAGTGTTCACAAGAAACACAGTTTGCTCTCATTACATGCAGTGTCTTTTCAAAATAAACTTCAGTGTGCACAGGAAACTTACAGTTTGCTTAATTTCATGCATAGTGTCTTTTCAAAATAAACTTTGATGTTCTCTGGAAACTTAGTTTGCTCTCACTATTTGTATAGTGTCTTATGCACTCATTACATGCATAGTGTCTTTTCAAAATACACTTTTGTGTTTACAGGAAAATTACACTTTGCTCTCATTACATGATGTCTTTTGCACTCATAACATGCATAGTGTCTTTTCAAAATAAAGGTTTATTTAGTTTTTAGGTTAACTTGGATAGGTTTAGGCAACAAAAGTATGAGAAAGATTGTGGTCTGGGTTAAAATAAGTATGTTTGTTACGTAAAATAAATACACTTGTTACGTCACTAACGTATGTGGTGGTCAGTTAAGTACGCTTTTTACGTAACAAAACAATGTTAAAATAAGTCAATATATGGAATTGGTTTCACATGGGACATGAACAATGGTCTCTTGAGTGAAAGTCTGGATTGTTTGACCTGCCCATCCACCTTGACCTTCTTGTCTAAGTAGACTTTTTCTCTCTTTATACTACGTCAGTTGCTCTGACTGTCTAATAATAATGTGTCTGGGTTTACATTTAAGTTAGTTGAAAGCCTGTGCGTCTCATACAGACACCAAAGGTGCCTTATGCGTCAGGATTTGACAATACAGGGAGTGAGAACGGGTTGGACCATAGAATACTATGGTACTGATTAATTTACAAGTAGTGACCTCTTGGAAATTAAGTGCAGCAACACTGCAGCATGGGAATGATGAGAACCAATAACACAATCTAAATAAAAAAAACAAGTAAAAGAATGTCTAAGATTGTTTAATGCATCTCTGATTGTATGTGTGGCATGGAAAGATGCAGAAACAACAGATTTACGGTATAGACCCACACTCTAACAAACTCATGCTGCAAACTCGCTGAACAGGTCAGCACCAAGACGTATCAGCTTACATAACTAGAACTCAGGCATATTAACAAGTATGTTCCAGATCATAAGTCATACTACATATGTCCTGACACTGCATGGGATGTAAAATGAACGCACACAAACAAATGAAGATTATTCATCAAACCATTCATTTTCATGTACCCCAGGGATGAATTGGAGAAGGATTCATTCTCTGTGTATCTTCTCGCTCTCAGAACATGAGGAAACTTGCCACAGTTCAGCTGTTATATAAATAACTTTTCTCATCATTGGCACCTGCACAACCAAAGGGCTCCAGCAGGCTAGCCCGTAGGCTGTGCCTCACCCATGACAGTAGATCGACGTTCACTGTGATGGTCCGCAAATCACACATTGAACAAATCATTTCAGTAATATGTCAGTATCAGTACAGAGCAATTTTCAATGTTCTCTGTAATGCTTGGGTGACTTTTATCAGTGTGTCACAATGGTTTATTGCTTTAATTCCAACCTGTCACTGTGTCACTCCCTAAAAATGCTCAAGGCAATTTATGTGACAGTCTCAGAAGGTACAGTATGTATATAGTACATTTTGGATGAATGTGGTTGGATGGGGCTGGCAACAAATTTGTTTCATCGAACCTCACTTTCTTGAAATCTGGGAAGCCAATCTAAGAAGAACAAATGCGGTTTTATGCGGGTTGTTTGCAACTTGAAATACAAAGATCACCCTGGCTTTATTGTGAAACTTTAAGTGAAGTATACTGATGACGCAACTGGAGATATCCCTGCTACTGTACAATTGTGGAACTTGAACAGCAAAAATACAAATTACCTACACATTTCTTTTCTCTGTTTACATCAATTATTATCTCCAGGACAATCATGCAATCGATCGTGTACGTGAGTGTGCACCTCTGTGTCTGTCAACGGCAAATTTTGTATTCTGCTGCAGCAAGCTGCATTATGTTTTGGGTGCCCCAAAAATAGGGCCAGTAAGTAATGATTCTAATAACACTTGGGTGGCTTTTATCAGTGTCTCACAATGGTTTATTGCTTTAATTCAAAGCAGTAAACCTCGAGGGCTCCTATTTTGGGACCCAAAGTTCAGTATCTATCTACACAGCTACGGGAGCAATTTTGGGGTTAAATATCTTGCACAAGGACACATTGACACTAGTAGAGCAGGAGCTGGGGATCGAACCGCCGCCCCTCTGATTGAAAGGCGGCCCTGCTCTCCACTTAGCCACATTCACCCCTGTCATCCAGCCATAATTACTACGCCCACAAGAGATCGCCACCTAACAATAAATGCAAGTATGGGTTGTAAACAGCTGCTTGCACAGATGTCCTATACGGACGTTTTTTCAATGCAGTCTCGCTCCCAACATAACAAATGGCAACGCTTGGTGGGTGTACCTAAGCTTCAAACTATGACACTCTACGTACCCCTCTAGCGTCAGTTTTGGATGTGTCTATGGCGTGTAAATATACACTGATTACATGTCTTTTCAAAACTAACTTCCGAATTCACAGGAAGTTAGGTTTAGGCAACAAAACCGCTAAGTTAAGTGTCGGAAAAGATTGTGGTTGACGTTAACTTCACTAACGACTCACATGACGATTTAAGTGACTAAGTCAGATAAGTAAAGTAAAACAAGTCAACGTTGACTTTTAGTTTCACACGGGACATGTACAGCGGCCACCTGGGTGAAAGTCTGGTGTTTGTTTGATTTTTACTTTGTGAAAATGTCCTGCTCATTTTGTATCTTGGCGACAAGTTTAAAAAAGAATATTAGGAATATCCGTTTCATGCTGTGCACATGAAGTGCTCTCTTGGTGATCAGTTTCTTCATGGTTACATAAGAGACAACTACACAAACAATCAACACAAGGCTTCTTTTACCCAGCGATCTCGCCAGCTGTTAGTTGAATCAAATAACTTTCTGTTTGTTGATGTTGGCAAACAATAGTGTCGATGCTTTATCTGCTGGGAGGTTGTTGTTTTTTTAACCAAGGTGGCATGTACGTACGCTAAGCACCATTCCAAATACGCCCCACCCTGGCCCACGCCTCCCATGAACTCACTGCACCAAAGGTACTTTTTACTAATTCTTCTTTTTTTCCCATGTACATCTGAATCATGGACATACTGTATTTACTTGTTGCATTCTCAAACCTGAATTGTCATAAATGGGGATAAAGTGTGTCTCACATTATTAATCATCAATACAGGGCTTCCAATAACAATGCTCACCCAAATATTAGTACATTTCACTGTGTATTGATAACTTACATAGTAACTATTGCATTGCACAATCACACTTTATGACTGAAAGACCAAACCTGTGCAAGGGTATATGTGCTGCAGAGACTGCGTTAAGCAATGCAACTTGACAAACTAACTCAAACCTAGTCCCATCTCACCATTTCCCTCTTTTGTACGAGTTGTCATCTCAGCCCATCCTCTTTTACTTTGGCCTTTACTGTACATCATCGTACGCCTTGGGCGACATACAGGACAGCTCTGTCAGAACAAAATGTCAACCACCTCAAGGTAAAACCACACCTCTACGCATATCTGCAAAGGGCACATTTCATTTTTCACTCATTCCCTTTCTCCTCCAATCACAGCTGGTTGAACTCATTCCAGCTTTCAACACATTCCAAAAAAGGCCAGGAGGTTTAACTACACGTAGCGAGCAATTAATTGCATACCACAGGAGTCACTTTAATGAAAAGAGCAGTCTTTTCCTGTTGGCCATCAATTATACTGAAGCCACAACTGACACTATCAGGTTTATGATGAAAGAAATATTTTAAACAACAACAAACAATTCAGTCAGTTAATCTAAATTATCACCTCATTTCTTATCTTTGGTAACTTTAATTTAAGGTGAGACGTTACATGTTAATTGGGTAAAAGGTTTAACTAATAGATATCGCCATGAAACTTCCCCAGTTTCAATTCTACAATTATTGTATGTATTACAAGGTTTCTGCAATTTTATCTAATACATATCTGACAATTAGCATATATTTCCAGAGCAGATATCTGAACAATGGATAAAGCCAGGTTTTGTTGACAAGTTAAAGTAAATTTGTTTTACTCCATAAATCAAAAAACACTGTCAACAGCCATAAAATAAAAAAATTGCCATGTTTTTAGGAATAAAAAGTCTTCAGAATATAGATAGGAATGATAGTGTAAACTTTGATGTATGTAAGTGCTACTGAAGAGGAGATTTCTGGCTCAGAATGAGAAAAAAACAGGCCTTGAATGATATATATTGTAAAAGGGACATACATTTTGAAGACACTACAATTTCTGCATTTGATTTCTGAAATGTAATGAGTATCACCATAGTTCTGTTTTACATAATTAACACGGCTCTAGATCCCTCAATCTCTGTTATGCTGTGGAAATTTGCAGACTTTACTAATGTGGCGGGTTTAACCGTCAGGGATGATGTAATGAACCACAGTAGGGCGGTTGATACTGGTTGTTGATCTTATAAATGATGCAGAGCAGGTCTCCTTCTTCCAATCCCTCTTCATGTGAACCCAACAACACTAATGCCTCATAGTCAACAAAGCTCATCAGCCACTCAATGTTTTGGCAGTTGACACAGTCACAGGAATTAGTCATAAGGTCCTGATTTTCTTTCACAGAGCTGTGAGTTGAAGGGTCTAAATGAAATCCAGTGTTTTCTTTATTCAATCGACTCCCATCAGTCAGGAGATACAGGAGTGGGAATCGCAGAGCTCTTCACTTCAGAGACGACACCTTTCCTAAAGCTGCAAGGCACTTTAACAAGACTTGCTCTTTCAATGCGTCCCATTGTGTCACTGGTCCTTTAAAAGTATTTGCATGGAACGTGCAAACTATGGATACGTAAATGTGGCCTTTTTTCCATTCAGTCAAAGCAGTTACATAGTTTATTGAACGGCTTACATTTTTGTGGTAGATAACGAACAAACTCAAGACTTTCACCCGGGAGATTGCTGTTCATGTCCTGCGTGAAAACAAAAGTAAATGTTGATTTTACGCTTTTTACACAAGGTTGTTTTACGTAGCAATTTCTTACGTAATGTTACAAAAGAAAGAGAGGTTGTTGTTTATTTTTCGGCAGTTATATTGTTGCAGTTGTTATGTTATGTTCTGTTCTTTTTTCCTATTTATTCTTTTTTGAATCCTTAGCTTTGTTGCCTAACCCCAACCAATCGTTTTCACAACGCCAACGTGCTTTTCTGCAAGCGTGATATGAGCCTGATATGAATTGTATTCATGAAACGTTATTTAGGATCGGAAACGTCATAATTTTATTGAGTTTGGAAGTAACATGGAGGGGTTAACAAAAATTAACAGTAAAAAAATAAATAAACAAAAGATATACTTTAAGTGCTGGGTGAAGGTGATTTTAGATCAGTGGGTGTTGTGATTAGTAAATATTGTCCCAGTCAGTCACATCAGTGGTCTCATAGCCGTGAAACAGCTGAGCCGAGTTGAACGAGCTAACGACAGCTGGACAAACGGAAAGCTTCAGCTCATGGTTCAGAACACACACCACCGCAAATCTGCACACAACGACAGATGGATGAGTTATTGTTGTCAAATAAGAAATAAAGAAATGCATTTGGTTAAACCGTTTATATGATCATATTGAATCAATGCCATTTTTAGCAATAACTGTAAAGTATCTTGGCTTGTACATTGGTCACATAATTTAGTAATTCATGTTGCACAACAGAGTTGGCACCGCAATGTGTTTGATGGACTAAAAAAAATAACTTATTTGCTCAAATGAGGAAGTTTGAAAAGACGTCACCTTCATAAAAAAGCAGAATATCAAGTTATAACCGACTAGTCTGATGTGTGTGAAGGTCTCTATGGTTATACTATAGTAGCAACATGTTATAGTGAAGGCAAGCACAGATTTAGGCCCATTGATTCTACTTAACCACCGTCGTTGCAGCACGTTTACAGAGAGTATTTCATTGCACTGATTTAATGTCTTTACATCCGAGGCCAATCTGAAAATAACCCCTCCCAAGGGTGTGTGCAGTCCGTTGTTGTTTTCATGATGCCGAACTAAACCAGAAGTACAGTCACTTTTTTTAAATTAATTTTTTTAACCTGACATCTTTTATGAGATCTCGCAAAGGTACATATTGTTGTTCTTGTTTTAACCCCCCCCCCCCTTTCACGTCCCTTCCGGGGCTCTGTAACATTTGAACGTATCCCAAGGCTTGCAAAAAAAAACCTGCAACGGCAACATTTATCTTTATACTTCGCCTTGCAAGTTAACCTTTAGCCATTAGAGTGAAATCAAATCATATATTTGAGATCACACAGCGAGTTACTTTCTTGTTGTTTTTTGTTTACACCTGTATGGTTGTCTGAGAGTCCCACTGTGACAGTGAAGCTGTGGGTGCCCTGGTGTAGTTTTCCTCTCCACACAACCTGTTTGATCTGCTGCACTTTATGACACCTTCCAGTGGTTTGGAATCACCCTCTCTTTTTTCTGATTTATGCCTCCACACCCTTTTCCCACAACCATGCACACACACACACACACACGCCCAAGCAAACATGCACAAACACTTCACTCTCAGGCTATTTTACATGATCTGTTCCCACTTTGATTAGAAAACTACAGGAGACTGTTAAATATGGATTTGTGTGTTCTACGAGTCACTGCTAATGCCGTGCGCTGCAAGAGCCTCTGCATGAAGACAAGCTCTGACAGGAATGAATACACCTGGAACCTTTATTAAGAGCTACTTTCCTTTTTTGTGAGTCAAATCTGACTGACTTTCATACTTGGCGAGTTATGCCGATGCCTTGCCTGAACCTGCTTTCTGCTGGCAGTGGTAAAAAAAACAACCAAAAAAACAAGCCTTGCCTACAGGCAATGACCAGAAACATGTGCAAGCTGTAATAACTGTTGGGTGAGTCAGTTGTTAAAATGACAATGAAAGTGCTGAGATGGTTTCTGTCCTGTGCCCCCACACGCCCGAGAAGTCCCTTTGGTTCTCTTAAAGCTTCTCATCGGAAACCTTTCATCTACTTTTTACACCAAATCTATGGGGGATTGTGGGTGACATGAAAGCCCCATGGAGAGAGTATTATGTAAAAACACCTCGAGGAGAATTTCAGCTGTCGTGATAAAGTTTATAAATATGTATATGTAAGCATAGAGCTAATCTTATAAGTGTACTGTGCACTACAAGTACCTGCAGGCCAGTGGTTGAAAGTCAATTAGTCAAGTGCTGTTACTGTAAGGAACTTTTACCTTCATGAATAAATGAGACCATTGGCTTTTTCTACGTAGTTATACATAATGCTTGTCGGGTCTGATTCTGGTGAAATCATTCAGGTTCACCAGAAACCTCTCCAGCTGGGCCTCCAGCAGCGTCCAGCCCGCCGCTGACAAACAGATCCGGCTTCGCTGACAGGCTTCGACCCGTAGTTTGAGCTCTGGCGGGACGTTCGTTCAGGAGCAGAGCTTCTCCTCGCTGTTCCGCTAGGAGCCGGCACAGTCATCGCGCTGCTGGAGGCCCAGGAAGCACGGGAGAACCAGAACCAGGACTGAGCGGGGCATACTGTCAGACCCTGCTGCAGTAAAATGAGAGGTTTTCTAAAGGGAGTCTGGAAACACGAACGCTTTTGTCCACAGGGACCGCCAAAACCAACACAAAGTTAAAGTTTCCCGTAGTAGCTAGTTTTGAGATTCTTGTATTTTTACTCACGCATTTTGATGCAACTTTATACTTCTACTCCATTACAGTTTAGAGAACAATATAGTGCATTTTTACTCTATTAAATTGATCTGACATCTACCCACCTAATTACTTTACAGATCCAGATATTGCATTTTAAACATATCTATAAAATATGATACATTATTATGGGTTGAAATAACCCTTTAGAGGGCCTTGTTTCCACCCTCCTCCATTAGATGACCAAGACCAAGAGACCAACCAGTAGTAAGACCTGTCAACCCAGACAGGGCCGCAGATATTAGTTATGATGCAGGATAGTTGCTATTGAACGTCTTTTACTCTACTTTATGTTTATGCATGAGTAACAAGGATCCAATGCTATAATGCAAACAGTAAACAATCTGCTGATTGTTGCGTATTCCTGAGGTGGGATATTGAATGCAGGACTGGAAAAGATGCAAGGTCTCCACCACCATAGAGGGTATATAGCTCCTTTGCCAAGGCCTTTTCATAATCAGAACCTGCATCCACTAGCCTATACTATTAGTACCTTTGTGGATGTAAAGGATCTGAGGGCTTCGTCCACCACTGTTAAAGGACAAACCGAATCCCCATACAACACAGATGAGTGAAAGTTGAACACTTGTTGAACTGTATTTGACGGAACAGTCAGATGACGAGTAAAAAAAACCACCTGTCGTCAACTGTCATAACAGAGTGACACCTGCTACTTTAGCTTCCATTTGTTTTTAATACACACTCAAGCATTATGATGTGGCGCCTTGGCTGCTGTCCCAGTTTCTGTGTGTGAAAACGCTAATACCCCGCACTGTCAAAATATGTGGGAAATACTTGTGCCTTTAAAAATCAGTAGAGCGTAAGAGAGGCTTTGACAGAACATACAAGTCAAGCTTAAAGGTTGTGTTTTACTGTGAAACTTATCAACCCATCTGTTGTGCTTGTTTTATATATGACCCGCATAGATTCAGCAAGAACGTTGTCTATTTCTTCATGGTTATTCTTAATGGTTGTCATCGGTGCCACCGGATCGGTTTCTGGTGAAATCAGATGAAATCATGCAGGTTCCCCAGAAACTCCTTCAGCTTGCGTCAGACAGACCCAGACAAACTGGGAGCCGACACCGACGCCATGCTGCTGGAGACCCAGGCTGTATTGCTGGGACCGCTGAGGGGAAGGGAGGCACGGGAGAACCAGAACCAGGACTGCGCATAGCAGGCTGTCAGACCCTGCTGTAGCAAAATTAGGGGTTTTCTGAAAGGGACTCTGGTGCTCAGAAACATTTCCATTTTTTCGTCGACAGGGACCGCCAAAATCAAAACAAAATAAATGTTACTTACAGTAACTTTAAAAGTTTTTGTTACTTTTGTCAACATTAAACGTCAAAGTTTTACAAGAACAATTGTTTTGAAACCATTTCAAATGTTTTAGTTGTGCCACAAAATGTGTTCACGTTCCTGGTCAAAACTGACCGCTATGAATTTATTAGTAAAGAAAACACATTGGCTCTTTGACTCTACAGCCAGATTTGTAATGGAGGGGAGTCTGCCCTCAGCATCAGGATAAATCCCCCCCCCCTTAGAGACCGGTGGAGGCTGATGATTCTGCTGAGATCTGATAGACTGAGGACGCTGGTGAATCTGCGAAGGGAGGCGATGGGGAGGTGGAGGGGTGCGTGTAACAGCAGCATTAAAGGCAGAGAGAGAATATTATCTAAAGACAGCAGTGAGATGATAGGTCAAAAATGTAGGTGTGTTACTGTGCTATTGGATGCATGAGCTCATGAGGTCGTATGAGCCTACCTGGGAGGGGTGAATGGCTGAGAACGTGTGAGGAATAAATTACAGGCTGAAGTTTGCAACAGTAGAGTCTTCCTGACTGAACTTACACTAGAGCTTCATGCGATGATGAGGGGTTTCTAAGCCGCTGTGTTGAGTTCGTTTGGGTGCTTCTAGCAACGGCGACTGCAGCCGAGCTGATCGCACAGCTTTGGATGTCGGTGCCAATGAATGTTGGACAACGGTTACTGTTGTAACCAGATTACATCTGATCGGGGAAGAAGCCAGAGAACCAGTTCCCAACCACATAACACAGAAACATTTACCTGAATAAACAAATCTCACAAGTGCCTCCTTAATAACAAGAATCATCTTTGATAATAAGGAAATGTGTACAAAAGGGGGTTTCAATGACAAGAAACAAAATAAATCCTGCATGTTAGGTAATCGTTAGACAAACACAAACTCTTGCAGGAATAGCACGAATGTCTGCTCTGATGCAGGAAACCGAGAGGAAAGGTGTTCTTTATTATTCACTCCAGCTGAGTTTCAAATGGAAATAATCTTTCTTTAGCAAAGAGACAGATGTAGAGCTTTAAGACGAAATGCATTGCTGCAAGATTGCTGCACTTGTACGGAAAAATACCGCATTTACTTTTAGAACTGTACCGTATCTGGAGCAGAGCACAGACGGAAAACAAGCAAAGGTTCACCTTCATGTCCAAGAGCGACCACCAAGCGGGCCAATCGCAGTTGTTGAGGTCTGCATGGCCGAGCCGCATATAGTCACATTACGAGGAGGTGGCCAATTCAATGCAGGGGTATAGAGCAGACTTAAAACATATTCTTATTTAGTCCAAGTAACCAACACGCCCAATAATACGGAAGAGGATTAGGGCTTAATCCTGTCACATGTGCTCCCCACGTCAAAGACAATAAATAAAAGAGTTGGTTTAGGTCTACCGTGTGTAAAAGATGGAACTTGTTTGGCGGCCAAGTTACATAAGCATCTTAAAACACACACACACACACACACACACACACATAAAGTTGGTTTAGGTCTACCTGTGTGTAAAAGATGGAACTTGTTTGACAGCCAAGTTACATAACCATCTTTGTATGAAGACACGGAGAGGAAGCTAAAACACACACACACACACACACACACACACACACACACACACACACACACACACACACACACATACCTCCAGATTGAAATATTCATCTTGTGCATGTACACTGTGCATCAAACAGATGCTGGTTGACTCAGGGTGTAAAGAAAAGCAGCATTTATTTGACTTAATTAGACTTTTGTATCTTTGTGTAGTCGAGTGCATTATTGTTTCCAACCCTGTCAAGTCAAGACAAAGTCAAGTAACTGTTCATGTTCAAAGACACTCCCTTCTCGTACCTCGCCCTGCCTGTGCCCGTGCAAAATGCAGACTTTGGATGGACATCTGAGAGGTATTTCCTGCAAAATGTTGGACATTTTCTGATAAGAACTATTTGACAACATTCATGTTCAAAACTGTTAACAGTGACAAGTGACCAATATGTGAAGGGGTTGCTGGTACAGGATTTAAAAAGGGTCCTGTTGTGTAGGCTTCCGGTGAGACCAACAACACAATGTTGCCTCCTCGTGGGACAGAAGGGAATAGTGCCAGCTCAGGTTGCTCCGTGATGACATGCTGGATCTCGTTGATCCGTCCTCCTGGGTAATCTTCATTAATTAAAAGGCCGCGATCATTTTAGTCGATGCCGATATTTTTGCAATAACAGTGTGTAGACTGTAGGACTACTGGTGTGATGCAAAGAGACTTTGCAGGATTCATTTTCTGCAAAAGCTGCAGGGGCTTCAAGGAGCGCTGGGTCTAACAGCAGAAAGTAAGAAAGAAAGAAATCTGGCGGAGGGGGGGTCGGGGCGGTGCAGGTGCTATGAGGCCCGATGTTCGTTTGGAGCATGCGGCTACATCTTACGCATTGCACCTTTTTAACTCTCGAACTACCAGAATTATATATCTACTAGTGACCATTGCGGTCATTACGACCGCTTATACATTGTCTGAATATAATTTGAATAATCACTATAAAATCTAAGAATAAATGGATCTCTAATGTAGCCTCGCTCAATGACTCACCCACAGCACAATTTGCCGAGATTCAACACTGAAGGCTACAGTGCCTCTGTCGGTCGAAGCGGCTCCGTTAATAAACATCAGGCCCACTGGAAGCTCAGTTCTCTGAGCAGGCCTACGAGAAGTGCAGGAAGAGGAAGAGGAAGAGGGAGTGAGACGACGCCTGGACGCTGCCGAGAGATGTGATCCACGGTCAGATCACCATTCATAAAGATGCAGCGCAGTGACAACACAGCCAGTTCACACACCGGGTTGAACGAGACTTGCCGATGCGCGTTCAACCCGCGTTAGACCCCTTCAGAGACTCCAGTCTGCAGTTTAGCTCATACACTTCACTGACAAACCAGAGAAATGCACATTGGGCTTCATGATCATAACAACGTTTTTGTATCACGTCCACACTTGAGATACTCACCCCCCCTCCCCTCTCACCGGCCGTTAATTACCTGAAAACACATGATAATGTACGCGGTGTATATGACCCTTGTGGCCATTAAAGGTAGAAATATTCATAACTCTTTTGTGTTTTTGTAATTTAAATACAATAGCAACGACAGAATAAAATATGGCTATTATCATGTATAAGCATGTGTGTGTGTGTTTGTGTGTCAGATGGGAGAGTGACAGTGTGTGTGCGTGGGGGGGGCCAGACCAGACCGTCAAGGGAGCCACTAAATAGCCATTTAAAGATTTTATTTTGGTTATTAATTTATCTTATATTTATGTGTACTTTAATTTCCATTTATTTAATTTATTTACTCTAACCTTCTTATTATCTATATTTTTGTACTCCTCTTGCTTCCCTCATCTTCTATATGTGTATGTTTGTATGAGTATGATGGGGATATCTGTATTATCCCCATAGCTGTGTGTGAGTTCATGTTCTTGTCTGCACTTGTTTTCACTTTATCACAAATCAAATTAAAAAAGAATGAAATATATCCCTTAGTTACATGGATTTAGTTTAGACAAAGTTATTACATTATCAAATTGAGAAATGGTCCAACTGACTGCCTAGTACTTGTGTCAATGTAATGTAAATTAATACATTTTAAGTTCAAATGTTCAAGCCGTCTTTACAGCATGCTTTAACATATGCAAAATAAATTCGCCTAAAAAAACATTGCAAAATAGATCCTTATTTTCCCTCAAAAATGTTTTGCGCTGACTATACACACACAAGAGTGTTTGCCGGGCTCCTGTGAGAGAGCTCGTCCTGACCTGCAGGGTAACATACTCAGTTCTAGTGGTATGACATTGCTCCCTGGTGGTCAATTGCTGAAAAAAAAGTGAAATATTGTTTTATTATCTTAAAAGGTACCAGAAACCTAAAATCTGTGTTAATGATTGGAACCTGTTTATTTATGGGTTCACACCAGGTTTAAACTGTGTTTTATCACGGAGAGGAAAAAAAAGTCCCAATAAGGAACACTGCTTTATACCCTGGGTGTAGCCTTTGATGTTTTATTGACAGTTTATGGCTCTAATTAGCCAGTTAACCGCCCGTTGGGAGAGTGCCGACTTTTTGACCTCTGTATAGGGTCTACTTGAGTTCAACAAGTCGGCACTCTCAATTTGTCTACGGTATAGACCTTTTTCACCTGACATCTAGTTACAAACAAGATTTAATCGATCACCACCATTGCCGAAATTTTGCGAAGAAGAAACCTTTGCATTTCAATTGTAAAGTAGAAGAGATGTTTCACTGTTAAATCCCATTTGAACTTTATCATCTCTTAAAGTTATTAAGAGGATCGTGTCAGCAAATTAGTCGGTAACACTTTATAATAACTACACACTATGAAGCATTAGTTAAGTATGAGTAAACACTTAATTCATCATTTATAAAGCATTATTCCTACATTAACACTTATTAGTATACAATTCATAACAGTTATAAATGTTTTATTCTTCATTAATAAGCTCGTCTATTATGTGTTTGGTGATTGTTTTCATACTTTATAAATGATGGATTCCCCATTTGTAAATGAAGTATTATATATATTACAAACCAATTATTAAGAAGTTGTAGATGATTAATAACATCCTCTATAAAGTGCTAGTAAATGATTAAGAACTTATTTAGATGTGCATTATTCATGCTTTATATATATGTTTTAGATATGCACTAATGGTTAGGGACTATGTTAATATATGCTTTATAAATGCGTATTAATAGTGCAATTCATGATAAATTCAGGTAGTTATTAGTCATTTATTAAGTTTTTTGTGTGACCATATCAATATGTATTGCAAGATGCAAACAATGTACTCGTATTAATACAAACCTCTCAGCCATTCATTCATGTAAAAAACCAAAACAAACAGATTATCCTTCAGGAGAACATGGCTGATATATAACATTTACATTCGCTCCACTTATATGAACAGATAAATGGTCATCTAACATTGTTGTTATCATAACCGCTAGTTAGCCAACTGTCTCCTGGATCGCTCTATTTACAAGGGAGGTGACGGCGTGGCGTGCGCCGTCTCAGGACCTCTAGTTAGTGACTTGCTAGCAGGAAGGCTAGCTACGTACTCATCCTCCATAATGTGTAACGTTAGGTGACAGCTGACGGGTCTCCAATGCCCGTCAGCTGTCATTCTTTCTGGCCCAGGTCCGTGCGTCCTTTCAACTTAAGTCGGCGTTTTCCATAGCTAGTAAGGGCTCTTCCGTATCAGTCCCTGAGCGAAACGTTTGTCCCACGTTGATGACGTTTTACGCGGGCTTTTCCTTTGTCCCACATTGATGACGTTTGAATGCGGGATTTCTCATTTCGCGGTTGTAAACAATTAGCAGATTCGCCGCCTACCATCGGGACATGCAACTGAAGTGAAGTGCGAACAGTGGAGATTGATATGCTTGGTTAAAATGAATAATTAAATCAGTAAATGTAAACTAATATGCAAAGCTTCTGGTTAGCTCCAGTTATTTGCAAATGTTTTATATCCAGCCATGTTTTCTTGAAGGATAATCAGTTTGTTTACATTTTACATGAATGAATGGCTGAGAAGTTTGTATTGATAAGAGTATATTGTTTGCATCTTGTAATACATATTGATATGTTCTTTATCATTTTGCGTTTTGTCTTATCTGTTGAGAAGATAACTGAGACTTATGTGGGTTTTGAGGCATTGATGGTCTTTCAATGTCATGTATAAATGCTTTGTAAAGCATAGATAGTCCTCACTTTAAATGAGGTCACACAAAATACTTCATAAATGACTAGTAACTACCTGAATTTATCATGAATTTCACTATTAATGCGCATTTATAAAGCATATATTAACATAGTCCCTAACCATTAGTGCATATCTAAAACATATATATAAAGCATGAATAATGTACATCTAAATAAGTTCTTAATCATTTACTAGCACTTTATAGAGGATGTTATTAATCATCTACAACTTCTTAATAATTGGTTTGTAATATATATAATACTTCATTTACAAATGGGGAATCCATCATTTATAAAGTATGAAAACATAATCACCAAACACATAATAGACAAGCTTATTAATCAAGAATAAAACATTTATAACTGTTGTTATAAATTGTATACTAATGAGTGTTAATGTATTTGTTAATGCTTTATAAATGATGAATTAAGTGTTTACTCATACTTAACTAATGCTTCATACTGTGTAGTGATTATAAAGTGTTATCGTTCACTTTGATTGTGACTTGAAGGGTAACTTTGATAAAAACTTTCAAGCTGGACCATATTTCCCAAAGTTTTTGTGTCTAAGTGAACAATAAGGACAATTATTGAAATTGGAAAAGAAGTGGAAAGGACCCTATAGAGACATAAAACACTTGTTTTTACCTTTCGCTCGATCAGGTCTGTTTATTATTAACTGATTGGACTTTGCAGGAGACACATAATTCTCTCTCTCTCTCTCTCTCTCTCTCTCTCTCTCTCTCTCTATATATATATATATATATATATATATATATATATATATGTATATATATATATATATATGTATATATATATATATATATATATATATATATATATATATATATATATATATACATATATTGGGAAAAACATGACTCTAAATTAAGTTTCCTGCATCTTAAATATATTGATTGGTGTAGTCAGACAGTTCAGAATGATGAAATGGCCAACAAGTCGTATTCTGGTTTAATGAGGTAATTTCTACCTTAAATGTGTTTTTAACTTACTTGTTTGTGCGGAAAATTTCATTTTGAGGTGAAAGAGTCTTTGCACATGGCCGAGAATTTTTTTTGTGTTGGGTATTTACGTATATTTAAACTGATAAATCATGATTATGCAATAGGGTGGTTGGTTGTGACAGGCAGCTTGAGTGTATATCTATGAATATTATCCAGGTTAACTGTCTTTTAAGTACTTTAAGTACACTGTGACCACATCTCACACTATGTTACTATGTAGAGTACTAAAGGTGTATTCTATGTTTGGATTGAAATGATCACTATGGCCAGAGAAGTGTCATTTCATTGAATTCTTTTTTTACCATGACCTCAAACGAAACAAGATTTGATGGATCCTAACCCTCACCTTAAACCGGATCAGCTAATAATGCCGTTACTGATACTGGTGTGTTCATTTTTCTTTTTACATGTGGGACAGAATGTAGGATTTAGCAGCATCTAGTGGCAAGGTTGCAGATTGCAACCGACTGAAACTTTTTGCTCTTGTAGAAGAAATACTGTGGTCGATGTAAGCCTGACTGGCTCGCTAGCCAGTGTTTGGTTTGTCCGTTCTGGGCTACTGTTGGAACATGCCCAACTATTTAGATATAAATGGCTTATTGTAAGGGTTAAAAAAAACATACTTCATATTATTTTATTCCCTTTCTGCCAGTAGTGAATGCTACACACTGAAGCTTTTAGTGTCTGATACATGTAAATGTTCAAACATATTAATCAAGATAGTGTTAGTTTTTCATTTTCCTTTGGATTTAAAAGAACTGTCCCTGATTACAGAGTCTGGACTGTTTTAATACTTTGATGCATTCCGGTCAGATTCAGATATATTCTAATTTACTACAACTACATTTCTCTTTGAGTCATCGGCATCAAGACATTAAAACAAACGCATAATTTTCCTTCAGTAAACACATTTTTTATTTGGTTTGGTAGCAAAAACAGCACCTCAGGACAACAGTATGATGCGGGCAGCCTCCTAAGGGGTCAAACAGTTTCAGTTACAGGACACGCACAGGGAAGACATGCACTACCTACTGTAGCAGGCCACTTTTTAAGACACTGGTTGACCAACAACGCTGGAGCACTGTTTCAACACTTCACATTCCTTTGACAACACCACTGTCTATGCAACACCATGTTGAAGGAAACAACCCTTTGTGCATGGAATAGCTGATGCATAGATTTCAAGGGAGTGTTATATATTTATGTATATATATATATATATATATATATATTTTTTTTTTTTTTCCTAGTTGCAATTTGCCCAGTGTCTATCTCACTTTCTGTGACAAAACTACTCTGTTTTAGTTCAGACAATCGGACATCAGACATACAAAATAAATTCTTTGGTCCCTTTCAGATCTTTGGTAGTGTTAGGATCATTTATTGCTTCATGGAAATGCTTAGGCTCCATTGGAGAGTGGCTGGCAAGCGGTTTTACTTCATAGTTGGGGGGTATGGGGGAGGGGGGTGAACTGTAAGTACAAAACTACCAGAGAGGCAGAGGAGATAATAGCAGACAGGTATCTACACCTCTGAACCTGACAGCTCAATCCTCAATGACCTCAGAGGACTCGGACACCACTCTTCCGTCCCTGGTCTCGATCATCTTGATAACAACATTCTTCTTGCTCTGGGTGGTGCTGTAGCCGCCGCCTCCGGTGCTGCCGCTGCTGAAGCCGCCGCCGCCGCTGCTGCTGAAGCCGCCCCCGCTGCTGTAGCCGCCCCCGCTGCTGTAGCCGCCGCCCATGCTACCGCCGCTCATGCTCCCGCCATATCCTCCTCCATACCCGCCGCTGAAACCACTGGAGTAGCCACTTGAGTAGCTGCTCTTCACGCTGTCCGTGGGGTAACCACCGTAGCTTGCTGTTGAGAGACAGGAGAAAACAGTAAAACATGAGAAGCTGAAAAAGAAATGTAACAAAATCCAATCAATGAAGACCGTTAGTTGTGACTTCAGTCAATGAGGGCAAAGATGACGACGATGACTTACTGTTCTGTTGAGAGATGTTGATGGACTTGATGCCAGTCGCCAGCCTGTCCTCCTCTCCCTCCAGCAGTTTCCTGTAGGTGGCGATCTCAATGTCCAGAGCCAGCTTGACATTCATCAGGTCCTGGTACTCTCTAATCTGGCGGGCCATGTCCTGCTTGGCTCTTTGCAGGGCGTCTTCCAGGTCCCTGATGCGGGACTTGGCGTCCTTCACTGCCATCTCACCACGCTCCTCGGCCTCGGCGATTTGGGCCTCCAGGTTGGCGCGCTGGGAGAAGAAAAACGCCCCACCAAAAAAATAAGGCTTTGTCCACTCTTCTGATTGTTAAATGACAATAACAAACTATATATGATGGCTCATGTACCATGGCGCCAAAACACTTTTTTTCCATACCTGTCCCTTGATGGCATCAATCTCTGATGTCAGTCTCTGGATCATGCGATTGAGGTCTGAGATCTCTGTCTTGGTCGACCTCAGGTCATCTCCATATCTGCTGGCGGATGTCTGCATCTCCTCATACTAAACAAAAAACAATACCAGACATTACAAACTGGAAACCCTTTCGATCAGAACACTGCATGTGCTGACTCATGAACTGATGAATGCTACTGAGCTTCCTGTCGGTTTAAATTTAACCGATACACATGGCAAGCAGGGTTTGCAACACACACCGTATGTATCTCTCTAGATAAAGAAATTACAGAAACATGGACATAAGAAGAATTCAAAAGGAGCTCCCAATCACCTTGCTTTTGTACCATGTCTCCGCCTCGGCGCGGCTGCGGTTGGCGATGTCCTCATACTGAGCCTTGACTTCTGCCACAATGGAGTCCATGTCCAGGTTGCGGCTGTTGTCCATCTCCACGATGACTGAAGTGTCCTTGATCTGTCCCTGGAGCTCACGCAGCTCCTGAAGAAGTACAACGAGAGAGATTGGTAAACCCCACCTCATCGAGGAAACCTATCCGGCAAGTGTGCTTCAAGGGGCAGCACTGGAGGCGAGTTAAGATGCGAAACAACAACAACACCACTGAGATGATTTTTGTGTCGTACCTCCTCATAGATCGACCTGAGGAAGTTGATCTCATCTGTCAGACTCTCCAGCTTGGCCTCAAGTTCAACCTTATTCATGTAGGCCTCATCGACATCCTGGAACCGATAAAAGTATTAGAATGGGACATCACAAAGAATATTTTGCCAACTTAAAGGCAAGTTGAGTAAATGCTGATGCTTACCTTCTTGATGAGGACAAAGTCGTTCTCACACTCTGTGCGCTTGTTGATCTCATCTTCATACCTGAGAGCAGAGAACAATACAGTTCATGGTGAGACATGGTGAGACCTATTTAGTTTATACACCAATGCAACACTAGGAGGCGGCAGTAGTCCATCCCTAACTCTTGAACTCCTTTGGGACATTTGCCTTAAACAAAGTGGGTTGACTCAGGGCCAAGCCTGAGAGGTGTTACATAGGTGCTACATATTGGCCAGTCGTCTCTGGACAACTGGCCAATATGTATGGAACTATCGTAGCTGTTTGTGTTAGAGACATGTGCGTGTAAAGCTTTGCCAACTCTGTAAATTGATTTTTACCTTCGGTCACATGTAATGTAATGCAATGGGTGTTTGGAACATGCCTCCTCGGTGCTGTAATTCCCTACAGTTTGTGTATGACGCAAGACAATGGACAGATGTAGGGAGTAGTCCACAAACAGGCGAGCTCAGTGTGCTGCAAGGCTAGTCTCGAAGCACAAAAAAACAACTCCAGCTGTATTTTATTTATGAATGAAGATTCTACCCATTTTGAAAATCATCCAGTGCAACCAAAATGAAAAAGGTGATTCCTAGATAAACAGAGTGCTTCTTTATGGGGCAGAACGAGCCCGACTCTGCATGGAACAGTTTTTTAAGCCCATCATTGCAGCCCTGCACGCTTACTTGTTCTTGAAGTCCTCCACCAGGCCCTGCATGTTGTGGAGGTCGGCCTCCAGCTTCATCTTGTCGTTGCCCAGGCCGTCAAGTTGCCTGCGCAGGTTAGAGATGTAGGCCTCGAACATGGCGTCGATGTTGGAGCGGGTGGTGGTCTGTCCCTGCAGCAGGTTCCACTTGGTCTCCAGCATCTTGTTCTGCTGCTCCAGGAAGCGGACCTGATGCGTGGAAAAATAAGTATTTATTATGAGTTGTGAGTGAGCAACCAATCCAAAAAGCCTTCACAAAGAATCAGTCTCTTACAGCCTTGTTTATGGTGTTAATGAGTATGTAAAGACAGAGTCCTTGTCATCAGTTATAAATTAATATGAAAAGGTATGATGTAACTGCTCTGCCATGTCAAAACAACATCGCCACCCAAATACTCAAGCATCAGGATCAACCTCGCCATGCCTCCCAATCCCCATCTCCAGTCATTGTTGTTCTTATCTAACTTTGGAGCTCTGTAAGCTGCTGTTGGCTTCAGACTAGAACGGGCTTTTCCAAAGGAAGGCCTGACCCACGTGCATCCTGACAGGAGGTGGAGGGGGTGGGGTGGTGGATCGGGGGGCAGGACGAGATTTGGAAAAAGCAGCTGATGGAAGAACAGGGCCAGTTAACCCTTCTCCCGCATGTCTTCCTGTTTTTTGACTGCGAAGTTCGCCGCCAAATAGGGAAAATACAGAGAGAGAAGGGGGGGTGGGGGGGGTAGCGAAGTTGCATCCGCAGGCAGTTGCAGGAAGGTAAATATTTAACCGTGTTATCGAGGTGATGACCGAAGGAAAGCAGAGAGTGGAGAGGAGATGGAGGGGGAGAAATGAAGTTTGCATATTTGTGAACAGTAAAGAAGCAAGGTTGTGAACCCTGATCTGACACATTGCACCCTACAGGTGGGATCCAACCAAGAACTTCTTAATTTGAACTGGCGTAAACACGGCGAGATATCAGGTGATAGAAGGGCGGAGGTTTATCTGCTTTGTGTCGAAGCATGCAAAACGCACTTCATCTTCCTTGTTGTAATCATTGCGACAGGAGAGGGAGAGCTGATATGTAGCCAGTCAGCTGACGTCGACCAGAACATGAAACCTTTTTAATTATTAACCCACTGCTGAGGCCTCAGAGGACACACACACACACACACACACACACACACACACACACACACACACACACACACACACCACCCTGAGTATAACATGCTGATTTGAATGATTAAAAGTCAACAAACTTCCAAAGGACACTACTTTTTAAAATGTGTCACTGTGAAAGAAAGTTTTGTCTTTAAAAGTAACAATGGCACTCAGTAGTGACTGTGTGTGTGTGTGTGTGTGTGTGTGTGTGTGTGTGTGTGTGTGTGTGTGTGTGTGTGTGCGTGTGTTTAGGAGTGGTGGGGGCCACCAGGGCAGCACAAAGAGCCACACCCCAGCGGAGGGAGGGATCATTCCCAAGGTAACTCGTATCACAAGCCCTGCGCTCTGCCCTGACACACCCTTAGCTTTCTCTTTCTCCTTCTTTGTATTTTTCTTTCCCAGTCTCTCCTTTTCTGCAAGTCTGTTTTTCATCACTATAAAAGGGCAGCCTGAGCCAAACGATAGAAAACATTAACTTTGAGCGACGGCACATTTATTTTTTTTCTGCCTCTGTGGGAGGTGGCGAGAGTAGAGGGGGTGGGGGTAAAATCAACTTTATCCGTCGCTAGCAAATAGTAGGGGAAATCAGCATTGTAAGACAAGTGGCAAACATATGGACGTCTATATCAAATATTGCATAACAGTTTCTCAACGGCTGGAAATAAACATTCCACTTTTCTGACTAAATTGTGACTGAGCTTTCCACGCACTTCAAAGAAGTTTCTGTACTTGTGAAGGGAACCCAAACATCTATTGACCCTCGATTACAAACTCTTACCTTGTCAATGAAGGAAGCGAAGCGGTTGTTGAGGGTCTTGATCTGCTCCTTCTCCTGGGTGCGAACGACTTGGATGTTGGGGTCAATCTCAAGGTTCAGGGGGGCCAAAAGGCTCCTGTTCACAGTCACGGCGGTGATAGGGGCCTGAGCACCCATGCCACCGCCGTAGCCCATACTCATGCTTGATCCACCCATGCCACCGCCAAAGCCCATGCCCATGCCACCGCCGCCCATGCCACCGCCGCCCATGCTTGAGTTCAGGCCATAGGCGGAGGAGCTGGCGATGCCCCCGAAGCCCCTGTTGCCTCCTCCATAGGAACTCTTGACGTTGTAGCTCCTGCGGCTGGTGATGCCACCCGATCCGGAATAGGAGCTGCTGCTGAAGTTCCGCGGGGCAGTGGAACTCCTCACTTTGTAGCTGCTCTGGTAACTGGACATTCTGAAATCTGGAGGAGTTTCTTCTGGATGAGTCTGGGAAGGTCAGACCAAAATGGCTCGGTTGGCAATGCAGGCAGGGCAGGCAGAGAGAGGGAAAGAAACCAGAGTGGATAGAAAGGAGAAGAGTCGACCGAGGAGTTTTAAAGCCTGTGGCTGTGGGAGGAGACTGTGGTGAGCTGCCATTGGCCTGCGAGTCTGGGTGAGAGAGGGAGGCAGGGCTGTAACATTACACTTCTATGACACATTGTCCAGTCACTCAAAACCATTACCTGGTCTCTATACAGGCTTCTCTTTGTTGTTCGAGAAAACCTGGTCTTCTGAGAGGATTGTCAAGTGGTTGTAGTTCTTTGATCTCCTATTTGCTTGTCTGTGTCCAGGAAAAACTGCTCAAAAACAGATTCAACAGGTCTCTTGAAAATATAAATCATTTATATTCTGCGGCTATATAAAAAAATGTGTGCATATGTGTGAATGTGGGAAGGTGCGTACTTCTGATTATCTCTTAACAATCAATAATGATTGTAAATTTGGCAACACTTTACTTCTGTTCTTCTACTATTTTCTTTCCCTTCACCATCCTTTCTATTAGTTTGACGGTCACTAGATCATGTAACTATTTCCAAATTTATAATTTTTCACTTTACAGATTTTCCTATTATTATTCTTCTGGCTACTACTGTACCATATTCTATTTTAATCTTACATTTCATATTATATTACATTGCTACATTCTGGCTGCAGCAGTTTTTTATGAGTCACATTCCAATTAGATTTTTCTGCCGTGACTATTACACATATATGTATGAACATTGTTAAAGTTTGCCTTCGAGCTAAGAAATTCATTGCCTTCCCATCCCTCAGCTGTTTACTGAAAAACTATGTAGCAATTAACACCACAAATTGTTGTTAACAAAATTTGTAAAAATAAATTGCAGCCTGTTCTCACTTCCAACTCGTCAAATATTGTTGCTTGGTCAGTGGCCCTACCAGGCGACAACCTCCGGTTCTGAAGAGTGAAGCCAATGCGGGAGTGTCTTAAAACGTGCATTCTCTCTACTGACCAGCAGGGGGCGACTCCTCTGGTTGCAAAAAGAAGTCAGATTGTATAGAAGTCTATGAGAAAGTGACTCTACTTCTCTCTTGATTTATTACCTCAGTAAACATTGTAAACATGAGTTTATGGTCTCAATCTCTAGTTTCAAGTCTTCTTCAATACAGCATGATGTTCATTTAGTAAATGATGGTCCACTTAGAGTCAAATAGATGATAAAGAAAGGAATGTTTTAGGGCGGGGCCACCTTGTGATTGACAGGTCACTACCGCTGCCAGAGCCATATCCGGCATCTCTACCTCACTCTTTTGCAGTTCAAATAATGCTGTAGCTTCACTTCTGCTAATCTAACTCTGCAAGAAATCAAACAGGCCTTTTTTCCCCAAACAGTCAAACCTTGAGTAATTTTTAGTAATTATAAACACTGTATGGAAAAGCAACTGGATGTCATACCGATTAGCATATAGCACCTTTTTGCTAGCTGTGCTAGCACGTCGAACTCAGTTGAAAGCAACGCCACTCAAGACAAATTATGCTTGTTCTTTTAAAAAAAACACCAATTAAACGATTATAATGCTAAGAAGCACTTGGGAAATTCCACAGTAAGGAGGCGTGCATTTTGACCTTCGGGCGTCTTTAAAACAGGAGTGTAACCGTTACCACAGCGGTATGCCACAATAACACATTTCAGTGGAGGATTAACAGTTTTGGATGCTTTAGGGCTCAAAATTCTTAGCTGCTGCGGGCAACCTGTACGCAACACCTTGCCTTGCTCTAAATACAATACATACCACATGTACAGTTTTGTGTACTTGTGTCTGCAAACCAGGTGAACTGCACTAACCAGCTGTCAAACAAGAGGTATGTCAGGTTAACACCATTGCGCCTGAGGCTTTTAACAAAAAGAACCAATGGAAGTCAGAGTTTATCTATGCCGATATACAACTGTTTGCTCATGTGTATGTACTATCTGGCTACACGACATGCACCTCAGAGTTATGGTGCATCATTACGGTCTATAAACATCTGTCTATAATTCATTACTGATGCATATTCCTGAGAGAACTACTCACTGTGCAAACATTGCAAAAAAATTATTGCGCCACACTGATAACAGAGCCACTATTGGTCCCATCACTCCTGCATGCACAGTTACTGAATCATGTTTCCCACCATGCTGCAGTGTGTAGCTATGGCGGCATACATGGCAGCTAAACCCTCAACCGTCCTTCCACCAATACCGGCCCTGAATTCCTCTCCTCCCCCCCACTCCCATTTATTTCCTCCTCCAGTCCGGTGAGTCATGAGTCCTGGCGTTACCCATCCAAACCCCCCTCCACCACCATATCCTCTCCCCTCCACCTTCTCTAACGTTCCTCGTTTGCCCGCCGTTAGCTCTTGGCCTCATTATCCTCATGGAAACACACCCAAATAAAATCCCACCCCTGTCCCCTCTCAGCCAAAATGGATGCCAGCCCATGAGCGAGGCACTGGCGACTGCAGGGCACGGGGTTGCAAAGCTCAAAGGGACGGACTCAGACTAAAAAAGAGCATGTGGCAATATTGATACGATGTGAGTTTGAGAATCACGTAAGTAACAGGAATAAACAGATCCAAAGGGCAATTCCCGCTCTGCATTGTGAAATGCGCATGACTGCAGTGAAATGATGGTGATGTTATATTGTCACCAGGTTTTGAGTCATGCGGGGATGTTCATTCAAAACCCACTGAAACGAGAACACTGATCTCTCTCAGAGTGCTTGGAAGTTAATTGAATTTCCACAAACACTTTTTTGATTCAATTGTTGAGTACGTTATCATAGGCAATATATATATAATTCAGAACAGTGTAGTTTAGCCTAATATTTGCATTGGGTTTGAACATTTGATAAGATGTTACAAGACTCTTTTTTTTTTGCAGTTATCAGGGGTGTAAACTCGTATTGATTTACTTTGCAGTATTTTTTCTTGCATCTTTATTGTCTGCATTTGACAGTGTGGTACTAAATTTCCCCTCGCTGTATGTATTTCTCTAATGCACCTCGTCTACCAGCGGCAGAATTCCCTGCACCTCCAGTTTGGTGTCTGTGTTGTTTTCCATTTGTGCTGTTTCAAATGATTTAATCCCTTTTTATTTATTTATTATAAATGATTAGATTGTCGTTAATTTCAGGATATTAAGGATCTGCATAAACACTCATCACAACATGCATCACTTGAATACAAATGTTTTTAAAGAACTGAACAATTTGCCAAATGGGCAAATCCTCTTCTCTGATTGGCTATTCCTGCTGCGAGCCTACATGTGATCACTTGAGACCTGTTCTTCAATGATACTCTTACACTTTGTTGCAAGTAGGCCTAAATAAATGTGTTTAGTAAGCGTATTTCTAAGAGGTTTCAACACTGCTCATGGGTCAGGAAACCACTCTATGACACCAGAAGAAAACACAAAATCAATTTCAATCACAATCAATCATGAAATGGGATTTGTCCCTTTTGACATTTGTGTGCTCGGGAGATAAACGCACATGTGGAATGTCAGTATTGAGATTAAACACTCAATACTTAACTTAACTAACCCAACAATCATTACAACAAACACACAACTGGCATTTTTATTGAAGCCTCTGCTTCATTCAGCTTCTTGTTACAGCGGTAAAAGCAGGCTTCCAATCATATTTGGAATGACTGAGTGACACTACAAATGTGTGCAACAACATCTCTGCGACGAGGTGATTTAATCTCATTTTGAGTTTCAGGTATTTACTTTCCGTAGGGCGGTAGCCGTATCACGGTATGCCTGCCAAAAACTCCATTCAGCTCAATTAATGGTAATGAGGCCTTTATCAGGACCCGTTACATGCCTGTTCTGTCATTACACCATCAGAGAGTCCCAAGCTTAGCAGACCACCACTATTTCTTGGTATGTAACTCTCACTCCCCCCTGTGCTCCACTCAACCAGAAAAGACTCATAGGGCGGAGAAACATCTGTAGCGTAAAGGCCTTCACACTCCTGCGAGTATTAAATGTCTAGGGCTTTTATTGTGAAAGGTAAAAGCAGAAGATGGGGATTTGGTCTGCGCTGCCTGTGTCAAAGTTGAGAGCAGCAATAAAGTTTACCATCTTCGTTCATAGTACGGATTCTCCGTGTTGTGGTTTCATAAATATTGCCACCACTCAACCTTTTCCACCAAACAGGAAAGTTTGATGTCTTTATTTGCAGTGGGAAATTTGCAGTTGCTTTTTCGTTGCGTAATATTCACATTTTTTGTGAAAGTATTCATGACAAAAACAAAAGTTTAAAAAAATATATTGATATGCGAATTAATCGCACAAAAAAGGTGGAAAGGCCTTTAGTCGTCATACAAACTGTGTCAAAATTGTAGCATTTGAAGGGTGAACTTGTCGCGACACAAAATGTGTCATTGTCATGAGTCATGTTCGAATTTGACGCAAGCATCCAAAATCAAGTTTGTTATCAGTTTGCAGTCGCCACAACAAATGTTAGCATTGTACGTTCCTGCAAACCAAGGGATATGTTGAAAGTTGACATTTCTGAACCCCCAAAAGAAAATTCCACAAAATCACAATGCCATGTGGTTGACATTATGGAACGATTGGTTAGGTTTAGGCAACAGAACTACTTGTTTAAGGTGAGATAAAATGGTGACGTGACAACATAACGTAACAGCAGTAATAACTTAACTAGCGTTAATAAATAATTGCCCTTAGCGGACTGTCTTGCGTGATGTTACGTTACAACTGTAACAATGTAACTAGCGTAAATAAATAACAACCACCATTAGTAAACTTTCTCATGTAACATAAGAAGCGTAAAAACATTTGGTTTCACACGAGACACAAGCAGCAGTCGCCTGGGTGAAAGTCCTGTTTGACCTCCCTCTCGGCCTTAGGGAACTTTCACGCTTGTTATACTCTTTATTATACCAGTAGCTTTCAATAGCAGGGACTCATCATGCTAAGTCACTTTCTCTGACTCAATGCAAAAACGTCGACATTCAACGTATCTGTGGTTTGCAGAAACATACATCACCAACCTTTTTTTCGTCTACGACTGGGCTGATTATTGTAACTGGGTGGTTTCATTGCAGTGTGTCTTAAGTTTAAGAACAACTTCAAGCTGTCCAGCAGCCTTTCCTGACAGGATACAGAATAATGACCCTGCACACTGAACGACCCTTTGTGTGTTACAGCCCCATTGTGTTGCAGCTGAGCCTTCTATAGCATTAAGTAGTGATAGACGACAGATAGATAGATAGAGAGATAGATAGATAGATAGATAGATAGATAGACAGGCCTGTTTTCTTCGCTTTCTTCTGGAACAGCAAGTTCTCCAGGATTTTTTGGATACATTTTAGATAAAAAAAGTAGCCCTTAGTGGGCTGGCATGCAATGATAACATCTTTAAGACTCAGCCATAGTGCTTTGCGGTCTGGCTTCATGACTGAATCGGGACTTAAAAAGGGGAAGTTCCAAAAATGATGATCAGATAAACAAAAACAAATCCTTTTAATGAACGCTCTCCTTACTTAACCCTACATCAATCTTTCTGTGGGATTTCTAATCAAAAATATTTCTGTCCATCATGAGTAACGAAATAATCTAAGCGCAAAAAGGATTTTTAAAGCTTTCCCTGGCACATCTTCAACTTTTATTTTTTAAGAGGATGGCATTACAAAAAAAGGACATTTTTTTTAAGCCTCTCTCAAAACAAGATTCACATGCCATTATATATATTGCTGCAATTATCCCACCTGTGTAAACTAGCCCTTTGAAATATAATTCCAATGTAAGTGATGGAGGACTAAAGGAGTGATGAGGAGTAAAAATACTTCTAAAGTTCTGCTGATGCTACAGTTGGGCTCAGTTGAGCTGAACTTTACATGTTGTTTTGCACAGAGCAAAGTCAGGGTTACTTGCTTTGGCAAAATGGCAGCATGCAAGTTAATAAACACACATTAATAATATTAATCAGATAAAAGGAACAAACATTAAAAGGCCCATAACTCATATTTCTTTAAAAAAATGAAATCTTTGTAAATCATTGAGCAGTGAAGTTTATGTGATTATATTTCTGTAATAATTTATCCCTTTGATCTCCATAGATACATATCTTAATGGGTATACATTTTTTTCCAAGCAGAATAGCCATTGTCAGTTGAATTGTTTTGTTATTTTTGTATTTCTGTGTCCTTGCTGTGATATACCAAAGCAACGTAACAACGCAATAACGCAACGTAGCGTAAATGAATAACCACCGCCCTTAGCGGACTTTCTTGTATGACCAGTGTAAAGTCATTTATTATTGGTTTCAGTCTCCTGGGTGAAGGTCCTCTGTTTGTTTAACACATCTACCACTGATTCCACCTGCCCTTTAGTGAACTTTCTCACTTCTCATATTTGTTATTATACCACGTAACATTCATACCACGTTATTTTCGATAACATCCGTCCGAGGTAGGTCTGTCCAAAGATTAGCAAGAATGGGACCCGCTCACAAGGCCATAATGGACTGAGGGGTCATACAGTCAGAAATACTTTCTGTTTGTCCTTTGATTCACAGTGCAAATCTTTGATTCAGATTCACTGTGCGAAAAAAACATTTTAAAATGTTTTCAGTTTGTGTGGATGTTCCTGAGTGCAAAAGCAATACAGGCAACAAAACAGCTTCTGGACAAGAATGGTAATATTTCAAATAGTAAATAATGTCACATGTCATGTCATAAATATTCCTCATCTGTCTGTCCTTGGCTGATCTGCACAGCACAGGGATGCCACCAGATGTACACTGGCAAGCAAACAAATGCAAAAAAAGAAAAGAAAAAGAATGACAATTTTGATGCACCAAGTCATTACTTTAAAGACCTGGAATCACCACAAAAAAACTGCAATTGTATGCAGACACACGCACAAGCAGACATACTCTCTCTTTCATTGTAATATATTGAGATTCATGTTAGAAAGATCATCTAGTTTATTTAATACCAGTATTATCCCAATCTGACTGTGTTATGCCTTGAACAGTATGTACTGTGCATAACAGCCTGTGTGGATGGGGGTTCTGGGAGAGAACTGCAGCAGTTTGCACGTCCATAGCGAACAAACATTCGGAGACTGTCTGCTGAAATGAAACTCTCCTATTAGAAATAAAGGGCAATTCTACAAGTCATACCATTTTCAGTATTTTCATGAGACGAATTTAATGGAAAATTTGAGAAAGCGGTCCTTCCCAGTAGGCCTAATGTACTGACAACAAACATTACATGTATGCTATGTAACCCCTATGTTCGTCATCCAGCAGGGAGTAACAGCCAGTGTGAGATGTAAATGTCACCCGGCTACTGACTCACTGAGAAAGTATTGTGGTTATGTAAAAGCCAGGAATATATAATAAATACAAAAAACAAAAACTGTGTATTTGATTGACTAAAAAATAATAAGAGACCATTACTTAAAAGATACAATAAGTTTGCTAATGCTTTTAACAGCGGATTACGTGGTGGTGATGGTGTTAAAATGTGTCGCCACCACAGGAAACGGTTTAGGCAACAAGTCTGCTTGGTTTAGGATTAGGAAGGAAAAGATCATGGTTTCACACAGTGTCCCTTGTGAAACCAAAAGTCAATGCTAACACCGGTTTCCTGGGTGAAGGTCCCTATTTGTGTGTCCACCACCGCAGAGGATCCAGATCGACTTTACGTTCCATTGGTCAAATCATGTTATCTACGGAGATCAAGCTGTATTTTACTACTATTTTGGAAGATCATTTTGGTGATCTATCATCCTGCCTGATATTTATAACTCCCTTACGGCAGTTTGAACAAATGAAATAAAGCGTGGGTTAGAAAAAACTTGCAGGGAAAAAGAGGAGCGGAGAGAAAACCAACATGTTCCATGGAATAAGCTGGTCGTACTCAGCTCGGTGGCCCTGCGCCCAGTTTACCAGTGCCCACAAAACGTTGGGTTCCTTATTTGATTTTCTGTCTCCTGCTCTCTCCTTCCTCTCTTTTTGAAGCGCAGCATTTCCTGATTTTATAAAACAAAGACTTTATGTGTGGCGCGCGTGAGTGCGTTCGTGAACGTGAGGACCCTTTCCTCATTTATCCATCTTGTTTCAATCAATACACACACACACACACACACACACCACATGTTCCTCTTATGTTTGTCTGTGTGTGTCCCCATATGATCCCTCTGTAACACTTTTTTCCCTCCCCGCCCACCGCCCATGTCACTCTACCCCTCGCCACACCCACCGTTGCTGTGGCAACGGGGTTTACCGCAGAGCAATGATGACTTTGCCAGATGCATATGGAAATGGTTTGAGTGTGGTTGCCGTGGATACAGAGATACATGAAGCCACACAATGTGTAACTACTACGTGCTGTATGGAGTTATGTGTGGAAACACTGCAGCGTGCGTGTGTCACCGGGGATTTGAAGTCGCCTCTCTGGCAAGAGACTGGACAGAGAGACTCATTCACAGACGCTGTCATCGTGTAAAACAGATTTGTGTCCACGCACTGAAGCTCATAGTCTAAGCTTGAGTGTTCCCTTGACAGTCTTTTTATTTTATTGGGAACAAAATAACTGAGCAGTCCCTCCAGGCTGCAGAACAATGCAAAGACAAATAAACATTGGCAGAGGCTTTAAGCGGAAAAAGGAAGTCTACAAATTTGTGTGTTTTTTGGAATCTGTCTTTTTTTCTTTTTTTTTTTTCTTACCTGGGGTAGTAGAATGTGTTTCCAATCATAGAGTTGCTTACAATATACTCCCTTGTTTTAGCTTGTGTGTAGCTGCAACTGCCCGAGTGTAATAGATAGATTTGTGAGTCAATTGTGAAGATTTTCATTGACGATGTGTCTTTTGTAGCACGCCAGACAATAGTCACTCTGTAGCGACCCTCTGGCTAAAACCCTAGAAACCAGACAGAATGCAATTGTGTGTGTTCTGCTCCCCTGGTGGTAGTTGTCTGGGCATGTGGTTTGTCTAACTCTGTATGATGGTTCATTTCATGTTTGAGTGAAAACAGAAATGCTTAAGATATTCAAAGGAAGGGGGTTGTGCAACTCAGCATAAGGCCGACTAATACTTAACACAGTATTGAGCTCATTCTTCACAAGGGGTTATAGTTGAGGCAGTGTTTAGACGTGTGTGTATAAGTTGCACTTTGATCAAATAGTATAATTTATCATCTGCATAACAATTGTGCAAAATATGTTGTAAGTCAAAGAATGTGAGTTTTTCAGTGATCACATACAAAATTCTGTTAAATTGATCATATTACGATAAGTAAAAAGTTGTCATGTTAATCTAGTTTTGACTTATTACATTCTCAATTAAATATATCTAGATTTTTTATTGGCACTTTTTATTGGCACTTTCTTCACTTTCTTCACTTTCCTTTGATATGTCCTGTAGAACCTTCTGCAAGTTAAAATATAGTCATCAAAATGCCTTTGAACAACATTTATATGTACAGATCTAAAAAGCTTTACGTTTTCAGTTAAAGTTGAGTTTATTGTAGTGTTTTCATCTACAAATAACCAAAACCGCTCTGTTATCAGCTTTTCCTACAATAAACTCTGATCATGAAAAAGACATAAAAGCAAATGCCACCAGTTGTTGCTCCTTGAAGTTTTTTCATTTTGATTCATCCCCATGAAATCCTCATGCTGCGTATTTATCTATATATTTCCAATTTCATGTTTCAGATTATTTATGAAGAATATGCATGCCTAGTTAAGTATACCTACAGTAGGCTTCTTGCATTACTTCCAAGGCATATTTCAAAGTTTTTTCCTCATCCTCAAATGCCTAACTCATGGAAAAGTAATACACGGTTTTAAAATACTGACAATAAAACATAAATTTGTTTTGCTTGTTCAGATAGCATATTATTTATTTTTATGGTAAAAATAGAAAGATAAATAGATTCCTAGATTCAAACAATAACAGACAACGCAGTCTCAAAACAAGAAATCCTTACCCCTCACTCGCTCTCTACTTTGTTGTAAATCCTATATTTGTCAAACTTAATTATTAAAATAGCAGCTCTCCTAAGCATGACAAACTTAGATGTGATCACCCCCATGGAGCCCCTGAACAACACCAACAGTGTGGTTCAAATCCCAGTGCTTTGCATCCAAAAGGCTCGGTGGTGCTGAGAAAGAGCACAGAAAAGAAAAGTAACAGTAAAAACATTGGAGTCGAGCCTGGAAAGGAGGGTGTTTTGGGGTTGCGTTGAAAATGTCAGAGGAGCATTTTAGAACCTAGTAGGGATAAATGACACTTACTTCAACAAGCGGTATGTATCACACTGATAAAAATCTAACTTTAGCTCATTCTCATGCCATTGCTGAATGACAAAATGTTTTAGAGGTTTGGTGAAACCTATGGAGGGCAGATGGGTTATGTGGGGCTTTGGGCAATGGGCATATATTGTGTTGCTTTATGAGGATAGTGTGTGTACTTGTGTCTGTTTATCTTAGTTCCTCTGCAAGTGTCTGGAGTCTGAACTAATCATGTGTTCAAACATCTGTAATTACACGTGTCAGGTTAAATCTGTAAAAAGCCCAAACATATCTGCTCTGGTTCAACTGTTCACTCGGCATGCTGTGTGATTCATACTCCAGCAATGCTGTCGACTGATGTGGGTGAGAGATCCATGCCTTAAAACAATCCTTCTCCCATCTTTATGGTGGTAAAACCTTGACACATTGTATCTGCCGTAAGGAGGGAGAGTCATAGTTGGAATTAAGACACAGCCAGGTGAGACTAAAGTCCCAGTCAACAGCATTTTGAAGTCAGACTTGTTTTAGTTCATTGCCCAATTCAGCAGCCATTGCTAACTTGTTGCCTTCCCATGCAGGCTGTCTTGAGCCAGACTTGTGTTCGCTCATACAAACACGTTCCACCACAGTAACATTCTTCTTGCCGCGCCACAATGCGACAATGGCAGGGACAACGTACGCTCAGGAGCAGGCATGTGGATTCTGATCACAGACTGTTCAAGTCATATCTTTCTAGCACAGTTCAAGTTGTTGTAGCCAAACTTACATCCCCCGATGTTTGACGAAGGTACCCCACAAAGATCGGTATTAGGTCCCTTGCCATTTACTCTACACATATACAGTATAATGTGTATTTCCAAAATGAGCACTCTATTTTTATGCTGGTGTCGTCAGCATAAAGTAGAGTACTCAGTTGGGAACGTTGTATGCCATCGTCTCTACTGCAAACCAGAATCCAAATTACAGTCTGCCTTTGATTGAATCCAGACATCTGTGTCTGATTAAAAGCTTGTTCAAGAAAAAAAACCTACTCCCATGCATGTTTTCCATGGAAATCTAATTGATACAATAAATCATTGTAAATACTTGGGAATTTGGTTAGATAGCAGATTTTCCTACAAAACGCTCATTGAACACACCTCACCCAAAAAGTTACTGAAAATAAAAGTGTCATGTCATGCTGGCTCGGCGAGGCTGTCTCATGGGTGTGCTATAGAAACTGCATACCGCACCCCAAGATGACCCCTTTGTCCAATAATAATTGCTCGCCTGGCGCATATGAAAAAAAAGTTTCTAGCTTCCCTGTTTACTTCTGGGTATGAGGCCCACTGAATATGCGCATTTGTGTTTCTCCCCCCTGGTGCCGCCCGTTAGTTTCGCTCCCCCCATACTTTAAATACAAAGTTAAATTTCTTAGAACAGAGCTTGTTTTGCCTTTTGAAACAGTAAAAACCATTTACCCGTTATCTGCTATAGCATACTATAATGGGTCATAGAGATATACTATCTCCTTATGCTGCTGCTATCAGGATCTGAATGGGACATTCATTATAAATTGCTTTCTAATGCGTCTTGCACTACAACTGGCTTGTGTGTATCAGTAATCCGATGAGTTTGTACCTGTATCTTTGTAGGGGTTTGCTGGCTGTAAACTTACATTTATGTTGCATCAGATTACGACTCTGACGGACCTCCTAAATTAACCGCCAGCGAGCGCTACAAGTTTAACATTCATGCATCCACATTCACTGAAACTGACAAACACAAGCCAATGCTGTTATAGACAGCGACACATGCTGTGTACATCAATACACCTTTTGGCATCATGAAGATGTTTATGCTAATGCAGTTGTAAATCCCTTCCTTTGAGCTGCCCTTCAACGCATTCACAAAAGATCTCATTATCAAGTGTTGAAGAGAAAGATTTACTAGTTTTTGGCGTGCTACAGTGTTTTACCCTGGAAACCATGGGTTTTGGTTGTTGTCTTCTTTAGACATTAAAAGTACTGAGCGGGTACAATGCGTTGCTCTGGAGATCAAATCCTCGGACACTCCCCACCGCCTTTACTATATCTGTCTCGCCTCGCATTTCTCAACATGACTATTATAGACGACTGCATATTTCACTTTAAAATCACAGAGGTGTACGAGATTTATATTTCAATCTATGCCTCTTGTGATATTCACATTGTAGCCTTATTGGACCTTAGTAAGATAATATACCATTCAGCAGAAAATAAACACCATGTATGGTACAAAGAAAAGGATTAGCATCGGAACAAGTTGTACAAGACAAGGATATGCTGCTAACAGCGAGGAATTTTGTGCAACGTTATACTGCAGACAGTCTTCAGTCAACAGCCAGTAGATTAGTAGTGTGCAGAGTAGAGGAGCCCATGTGAAATCTCTGTTCCACGGCATGTTTTCAAACAGTTTTTATCTCTGGGATGCTGGAAGAGCTGGGTGGGTCGGTTACAGGTGGGTGGTTTTAGTGAACAGAAACGCAAATACAAAAACGTCACTTTTTTTCTCTTGTCTTTGAGCAAACTATTTTCCTATAGTGACCCACAGTATATAAGTATACATTCATGTCCCAGCTTGGGTCTTGCTTGCTTTGTATGCAGCTGGGTGTGTCTAAAACTCACACAGAATAGTAGGATATACACAGCCTGATTGCAGTGTTTAAGTTGGGCCTACTCTAATGTTTGACTGCTGAGTGAGGCCCTCTTCATTTTGCTGTAATGTGGCGTAATTGGGGTTGAAAGACAAAATGGAGGCCACTTAATGTGGGCGGTATTTTATTTAATCTTATTTATCCTGCATTTAGCCAGGAAAGTCCCGTTGAGATAAAAGATCTCTTCTTTAGTCCTGGTCAAAATGACAGCATAACCAGTTTCACATAAAACATATTTTATGTGTTTGAACACAAAAAATGGAACACAATACAGGCCAACCCAGTGATCACAGAAATAGGTGAAATTATCACATAGTACCTCTACAACCCAGTCGACAGGAAAAATGTTGGGAAACCATAGGATATGATGACTGACGACGTTTCTGGACGTCTCATAAATACATGTGATATCAGCCTCCTATCATTGAAGAAACTCAACCTGAAATGATTCGTTAAGTTTAGGCAACAAAACTACTTGGTTAAGGTGAGAAAAAAGATCTTGGTCTAATAATGTAACAATGTAGCAATGTAACGTAACAAAGTAACCAGTAAATAAATCTCAACTTCCCTTGCTGGACTTTCTTATGTAAGGTTCCATGAAAAGCTTAACAACATTACAAAAAAAGCACAACAACATTGCGTAACAAGCATTAAGTCAACGTTTACTTCTGGTTTCACAGTAGTAACCTTGGTGAGAGTCCTGTGTTTGAACAGTCAACCACCATTGCCACCCACCAATAATGGTGATTCACAGAAGAAAAAAAAGTTCCTGGCAAATGGGCAGGCTGTTAACACATTTCTGTGAGATCACGTCAAAAAAAGAGAAAGCAGTTTGACTAAACTTGTTTTGGAGCTTATCAAATATCAGCTAGCTTAGCACAGAAGCACAATGGAATCAGCTAGCTGTGCTCTGCCTAGTTTTTTAACAAATTTGCCAACCAGCACCTCTAAAGCTCATTATATATATATATTATATTATTTATATATATATATATATATATATATATATATATATATATATATATATTACTATCACATTATATCTTTTTTGAACTGAATTGTTTATTCAGTGCAAAAATCAAAGTGTAAAGACAAGAAGTTGGGGGTTTATGGTGGATGTTTCTTGGCTGGATGCGGTGACTTCCTGAAGACTACCCGTGGTGGGACCAGGCCTATATTTCTTCATAAGCCTATTTTGATAGAATCTGTGCTCAACTTTTCAAGATATCCTGCTGACTACATCCGATACCAGACAGCACTAGTCTGGCTAGAGCCTTTGTTGGTCGGGTTGGTTGGGATTAGGCAGTAGGAGTGAGGTTGGTTAGGGTCAGGGTAAGAATATCAGGGTAAGCCAATCAGAGTCAGAGTAGGAGGGGTAATGCCTTTGCTTTGGCAAATCAAGACTGGGAAGTCATCATTCTGCATAATAATTAGCCGTGTGTTGAACGTGACATATCTTTAGAAGAAAGTCTTGCAACGCCCCACTGTACAGTATGTTGAGTCGTGAAACACCGAAGAGCACAAACTGGTGAGATGTTCCATCGTGACATTATGGATATGAAGAATCTGTGTGTAGTCCTCTAAAGCCAGAACAGTTGTGCGTTGCAGAGGCATACTTTCTTGCAAATCCCTCCTTACTAAGAGAGAGAGGATAACAGAGTTATGAGAAAAATGCCAGAAAGGTCAAGTAGAGCTCCCGGTCTGTTCGCCATAAAAGCACAAAGCTACACTTTGGAAATGCAGTGAGGGGAGAGACAAGACAGCAAAACTTCCCTCCGGGCATGCTCCAAAGTCAGCAACAGCTTGCATCGCATTATTTACATCCAAACACAGCTGTTACATGACTTTGAGGGTGGTTGCGTTCGTTTACCGAAGTGTGAGGAATTTATCACGGCTGTGTGGCAAACTGATGTATGGTGAAAGTTTGGAAAATTGGGACCTGAATATCCTGTGGTTCTTCTGAAGCGGGTGATTGGATTTCACTTTGTGATACATTATACTGTATATGCCACCTGGTGTAACAAAGGAGATCAGAGAATTAACATAAACACCAGAATAAAAGGCAATCCCACTGCTATTGTACTGCTGCTAGGTGTGTCACCTTGGCTCCGGTATAGTAAGATAAGTAACACTGATAACCTGTGTTGTTTTTTATGTGTGGTTTTGGAACACTAGCTGGATCAAACAACCAGTATTTGGCCTCTGAGGTGTTCACTGGGAATTCTTAAGCACTTTTAGCACTTCTGTTTCCTGTGGGGTCAAAGGCATGGCTGTTCAAACATCACAATTCAGCCTGTATTTGCAAAACGTTACCACTTTCCCAAGCATAAAAAAGGTGGATGTTGGCATCTCGTATGCCACATTCATCCCCAAAAACATAACTTGAGATGTGGTTATACAATTAGGCTTTTAACACCTTCCAAAGTAAGCAAAATTGTACATTGGCACGGTGAGAGGAGAACAATAAAAAAGAGAAACACAATGGTGCAGGCACTCCCGAAAAGGGAAATAAAGCTGACGTGACTCACTCCCTCATGGCTACGCCGCCGTGAGGAAGAGAAAAAAGAAGTGGCACAAAACCAAATCATCTGAGCATCTCAAAATCTAAACCTCAAATCGGGATCTGTGCTTCCTGTCCTGACCAGGAGTGACTCATAATGGGCCCTTATATGTGGAGCAGAAAGGATTTGGCTGCTGTCTGAAAATGAGCCCACAAGTGAAACAATCAAGCAATGGAATACGCACAATGGGATAAATGAGCATGCACAAGATCTACTAACTGCACGAATAAACCCCAAGTTTATTGGCAGTTCCATCCACTTTTTATGCTTTTTCTTTCTGTTCAGTAGCTGAGAACAGCTACTGAAGAGTCCAGAGTAACACCAAAGAGTCTTTGTCCAAAACTTGGTTAACTGCAGAGAGGAAAAATAGTGGACTGCAGGGCCTGTGTGAAAAGAAGGTATGATGGCAGAGGATTGGAATGAGCCAAAGTCATTAGGGATGGAAGGGAGGGACTGTGGGTGTGTGGAGGAGTGCACATAGAGAAAGGAAAGGGGGGTTTGCAAGACGGTGGCATGGCAACAGGACGTGTGGCAATAGGTGAGTTAAAGTAGAGCTAAGCAAAAGTTCTGTTAGATGAAAAAATTTCAGTAGGAATGGTGGTATTCCCAACACTTTACATGCATTTTTGGTTCAACATTGTGGGAAATACGTTCATTTGCGTTCTTGTCGAGTGCGTCAACACATTAGTTTCAGTTGCGTTTTATGGTCGTGCGATCCAAAGTCAACTTTCACACTTAAAAGCTATGAGATTCTATTTTACCTACATTACTGCAGTGATTGCAAATTGGGCTCCGAGGCCAGGTGATATGATATATCTCTTGGGTGAAAGTCCTGTGTTTGTTTTGACCAATCAACCTCTGGTCCCGCCCACCATAAGTAGCCTTTCTTGCTTTTGATATTGCGTCATTTGCTCTTAATGTTACTCGTTATTCTACATCAGTAGAATTGGCGTGTTATTCCTACACCATTTGGTGAGACCAGGCTGTCCGTGTTGACACGGGTCTAGAATAGAAGATACTCTCATCTCTATCTATTATATGTGAAACTGTAGCAGAAAATGGTTAGCTTAGCTTTGCATAAAGGCTGTAGGAAGGGGGTAAGAAGTTAGCCTGACTCCCTCTAAACACTTACTAATTAACACAATGTATCTCATTTGCAAAAGTTTGGTACGTTGGGAGAGAGGCTAGCTGTTTCCACTGCTTCCAGTCTTTATGCTAAGCTAAGCTATCAGCACTCAAGCTGTAGCTTAATATTCATCAGACAGATATGAGAGTGGTGTTGATTTTGTCATCTAACTCTTGGCAAGAAAGGGAATCAGGATATTTCCCAAAATGTCAACCTATTCCGAGAGGTTGTGGTGTGACAGCAGCAATGAATTACAGGCATTAGGTGGTGCTGCAGAGCGCCATAAGAAGAAGGAAAACTGCAGGGAAACAGAGAGAGAGAGAGAGAGCCCTCGCAACCTCACAAACTGTCTCTCATGCAAACAATAAGGTTGGGAATATAAGCATGGATTATGGGATAAGCAGTGGGAGTGGAATGAAGTGAAAATGCAATACAAAAAAAGAGTCAGAGCCAAACAAGAGCTTCAGTGTGGAGAGAGAGACAGATTTATGGCTTTCAGGGAAGAATGTGAGGTGTCCAATTCCTCACTTGTCTTCTATCCACAACCCGTAATCTTGCTCTCAGAAGCTGGCAGTGAAGGGGGATGTTTAAACTTGCTTTATGACCTCTTATCTTTAGGGTCAAAGCTTTGGAGGCAAGGCTACGGGTGACTTCAAAATCTAGCAAAAAAGGAAAATGTGAAAAGGGTGCATGTTGAATTGTTTTTGGGTGCATGTGTTTGTCGGTAAAGCTCTGGACTGCACCCACGCATCCATGTTGGCCCAGGATGAAACATACCGTTGGGCAAATTCACAGTCAAGACCATAAGTCCTGGGATGCCCTTTGAAATCTGGCCTTGCTTTAAGACATTTATAATAACGTCCTATTTCGGCATTGTTTTGCAATGTTATATGAAGTCAGATACCAGTTAAACGCCTTCACATAACTGTTGTATTCTTGCATCACTTCTTCTGTTTTTCATCTTATCTAATCACGTAATACCTAACTGCTTACTTCCAGTGAACTACCACGCCCGATTTAACAATTCAGTTCAGACGTTTGGAGTGTGTTAGGAGTGACCCAAACCAAATGGAGAGGGCCCGTCAGGGAGCGGTCTCTGCGTGTGTCATGTGTGTGTGAGCACATAAGGTCGGGGAGGGGGCATTCGTAGGGGAACCCTGCTTCGCTGAACTATGGGTATTACCTAACCTCCCTTATAACATCTGTGCTGTGGCACCCGAAACCCACATGCTGCACACTCATGCAGACTCTCGCTGCAAAGCGTGGCCACATGCAAATAAACACACGCAGAACAATGGTGCTTGACCAATCTGGTCCAACCCAGATAAGCAGTTTGATCACTCAACTCCCCTGACCTGTTAGTCCATTTGAGGGTGCGAATGTGTGTGTGTGTGTGTGTGTGTGTGTTGCCTGTCACATCTGGTAGCACAGGTTAAAATGAAACACACCCACACACAAGTGATACTCCTGTGGCAATGGATGAGACGATAGATAATATTGGATTCAAGGTTGCAACCGACAGGTTCAACTACCTGCCTGAATTGGGTCAACATTGAATTAGCAACTGTGGAATGTGTGTGTGTGTGTGTGTGTGTGTGTGTGTGTGTGTGTGTGTGTGTGTGTGTGTGTGTGTGTGTGTGTGTGTGTATGTGTATGTGTATGTTTGCGTGAGTCAATGTAAAAGTTTAACCTCCATCATTGTCCATTCAGGAAGTAGAAGAGTCGAGGACTTGTTGATGGAAGGGGAGGGGAATATTTTTTCATGTGGGGGGGTTTAGATCATAGATTGTATATAAGAAGTGGATGTAGTCATCGTGATGTCACCCATTGGTTTGTGGACTGCTGTTATAAATCCTTGAGTTCGGCGAAATTTTGCCGTCGCCATCTTGGATCACGGCCGTAGCCATGTTGTAGTTTTTTTGCAGCCAATGAACAGAAGATACCATATTTGGAGTGCAGAGGAGTGACGTAGAGTATATGGCTCTGTTAGCAACATTGAAGAAGACTTAAAGCTAGAGATTGAGACCATAAACTCATGTTTACAATGTTTACTGAGGTAATAAATCAAATGAGAAGTAGGGCCATTTTTTCGGACTTCTTTTTGCAACCGGAGGAGTCGCCCCCTGCTGGTCAGTAGTGAGAATGCAGGTTGTAAGACACTTCTGCATCAGCTTCACGGATGAAGAAACGGATGTTGTCAACATCCCCACATGTAGTTAGGGGTTGAGGAGCAACACAAGTCCTTAAGGATTCTTTAGACAGCTCAAGAGGCTGGATGCCATTGTGTAACAAAATTGTGTAACTCATTACAGCAGGAATGAGTCCTAAAACCCAGAAATTACACTTCCATCATCTCAAAGTCACTTGATTTGTATAAATGTGTTTTAGATGCCTGAAATAAGGTCATTGGCTAACACGAGCTTCAGAGATTTTAAAGTTTTGTTCTACAATATAAAATACGTCAGTAAAGACCTCTTTTGTACATTTTTAAAGATCTTTCATGTCTTAAAAAGGTAGTTGTTGACAGGTGGCTAAATGAGACGACTTAATGTCATCCTTTTGACTAGTCCACTTTTACAGCCTCGTTGTTTATACTCATGCTGAAGTAACCACGGTGTAGTTTGATTATAGCATTATTATCCTTTGCCACAGATCTTATTTTCTGCAATTATTCAAAATCCAATTTAAGAATCCCATTGGCTTTGGAACCAGTGTAACCCTAACCCTACAAATATACGTCGTCTCTGCATCACTCTGTTCTGCCTTTTTTATCCTGAAAATGTTGCTCAAGTCGGGAACTTTGCATTCAACGTCAACCCATCAAAGGACTCCAGATGAGCAGTTGAATTGCCTCAAGTCCAATTTGCATCTATTTAACTAAATTGTATTACCATAAATAATTCAACAACAATAACAAGGCCTCTGCAGTGATGGTTAATAGAAAGGCGAAGACTGAGTGTTTGCATGCCGTGTTCATGCACCTCTGCGTGTGAGAGTGTATTGAGTAAAACTATCACATGACTGCTGCTGATACTTCAACACCTTTTGTGGTCTCTCTACTGACAGTATCAATTATTGATATGGGTCTGCACCTGGTCGGTGTGTTCACGCCCTCACACACAGCCACGAACACAATTTTACAATTCGACCTTATCTTAAAAAATATGAGGGTTTGTCAAGACGAAGTAGACACCCTGGTTTTATTAACTCAGTGGTACAAGAGTGTTTAGCTCTAACCAGTAGTGTTTTCTCTGTCATCCCTGTTCTGCAGATGATGCTGCTGCTTGCACTGTTTCTAAAGATTAATTGTGTAAAATGTCATGTCAGTGCAAACTATTGCTGTCACTAGTGCTGATGGCGCTGTAGAGCAGTCGCACTGCAATAGCTGGACACAAGTCATTTGGGTTTTGCACCTATTTTGTAGTTTTGTGACTGCAGGGTTTATGCGCAACAGTCAGAAGGGTTGCATTTTTTTTTGTATACATTTTGACATGACACAAGCTTGAATTTCCACTTCAAATGAAAGGGCAGTTTTCACAGCTCAGTATCCTAGGAATCAATCCCGCAATTCCACATCTTACAGTTGGTGCCCAACGCAGGAAGTAGTGCAGGAAGTAGTGTGCCCAAGTCGTCAAATACTTGGGCACACTAACGACCAGTGTCTGGTCACTTCAGACTATGGTGCTCTACGTAAGGTCGGGTAGAATAGACAGCTCTAAAAATGGCCGGTGTCCATGTCCCATGTGAAACCAATAGTCAACATTGACTTATTTAAAAGTCACGTACAGTTATGTTATATAGCGTAGGTTACGTAATGTTACGTTATGTAACTTAACTTAGCTGCATAAGGCAGCCTACTAAATTACGCAACGTTGTTATTTTAACTCAAACCACGATCTTTTCCTGAAACCAAGTGGTTTTAATCTCTCAACCTTATCACCTTGTTTCCTGTGAACGCGAAAGTTTATTTTAGAAAGATGTGAATTGAACCGCGCAAACTGATGCTAGAGGGTTATGTAGAGCGTCAGAGTTTGAAGTGTGTTCCCAGATGTACGATTATTATCGTAGTTTTGCGATGATTTTAAACTCTGTTTGATGTGCGATCAATAATTCTAAAAGTGCCATAATGTACTATAATTTCACCATTTTGTGACGCTTACAATTAGTAGTTTTTTAAAATTAATTTCTGGAAAATTGAATTCTACTTCCGTGTTTAGGCATCATCTCACGTAACCTCTTTCCAGCCAATCATGCTTGACGTAGGCTATGCAGCTGATGACTCGCGCGCTGCTGTCGTTCTCTCTAAGGTATGCTGTGTTCAAGCCGTTTTGAACGCACTAGTAAGCAAGTATGTAACGTAACGTGAGCTATATAATTAATTAGCTTAGTGTACGGCCTTAACTGCTTTCATGCAGATGGACACATAGCCCCTTCCATGCATCATAGCTTACATTTCAGCTTGCTTGAAAAAGAAAGAAAAACCCGTTGGGGGTAGCTTTGCAAGAGTTGTTTATATGTGTGTTTCGTTAAAAGTATGCCTCTATGCTCTCGTGGTTATGACTACAATTCCACAATTGTAAGCCTCAGGTATGATAGTTTACCATTTTCAATCTGTCAACTCTGACCAAGCTGCACTATTACAAGTTATGACTCGCATAACGAGTTACTTTTATGGGTTACTTTTCCGCTACAGCAGACATAGTTTACAAGTGCAGACAGCCAGCAACAGTAACTGTTATTTTTGTCAGCCGTCAGCGACTTAAGTAGGGTTTGATGTGTGGATTAACGTGGTGTTTGCACAACTGATGCAGGTCTGTAATGTAACCACGATTGTGGGTTTCTTTCTTTTCTTTATCTTCGCGGCCCATTTTTCCTCTGATATTGACCATGGGAGAGACTGAGGCTGATGATAAGGACTCTACTTTTCAGGCACTCCTGCTTTTTGTTTACATTAAAACCATGAATATTACAAAATACAATATATTACACAAAGATTTTGTTATTGTACTTACTGCTATATTTGTGGATTATATATGAATATTCATATATGTAGGAAATAATTATACGTACAAATTTGAGTATCCTATAAAATGTAAATTTGACTCCAAAGGGGACACATTCTGTCCTTGAACAGTTATTTGGCATGTTGTAGTTTTTGTGACTCTGCTCCTCCAGTTTTCCCTTCACAGAAGTTGGCCTTGACTCTCTTCACGGCCTGTTAAACTTTCTCCAGCTACGATTAACTCCACCTCTGCCAACTCCACCTCCCGATACAGTCTATGTCTGTTCCTTAATATCTGTTCTGCTCCGTCCTCTTCTCCACATTGCCCTCAGCTGCTCCAGAAACCCCCCCCAAAAAATAAAAATAATAATAATCTGCCGGTCACAGCTACTGCCCATGCAGTTTGGACGAAAACAACGTAAACTGGGCAGACGGGTTTAACAGCAGTGGTTATGGTCTCAAGAGGGGGAGGAAAGGTGCTGCTGATGCACACAAAAAAGGAGAGCTGCTCTCTGGAGCAGGGAAAGACAAGTGAATTAAAGTCGAGCCAATGGGAGAGAAAAGAGAGTGAGACAAAGGGATGTGAAGGGGTAAAATCAGAAAGCTCAAGGCCGAGTGAGGGGAAGGTAACAACAGGGCAGGGAGGGGTGCAGACCTGTTATTTCCTACCCAGTCAGTATGCTGTGTTGAGATAACAGTCCGGGGTTTATTTTCTCTATGAGGAATTGTTTTGGAAACCAGTCACAACACCTTTAATGTTGCCGGCTCCCTCCGCTGATAAGAATGCTGATTCCGAGCACACCCCCACGCCCACGCTTTAAAATTCCAATAAGCCTGCTTTTTGTCCTCCAATGGATGTCTCTCTCTCTCGCACACACACACACACACACACACACACACACACACAAAGTTTCAATAACCCCAAACTAACCCACATCGCATGGGCAACATTACACAATAAAGGACAGATATTGGTCTCACTGGGGGGGAGGTGCACAAATCTGGAATATATCATGTGGCTCACCTGACGCTCTACCTGTGCCCCAAACACCTGCACTATACTGCCCCCTTCTGCTGCAGCCGCTCTCATAAAATATGGAGGCGTGCACTGAAAAAGTGGAAACCCTGAAGTTATTTTCATGCAAAAGCTTTCCTTGAACCAGCACAGTTGCATCCTGCATTTAAAAAAATAAGCAATGATTTCATTGAAATGATGATTTCAGTAAAACATTCATGCATTATTTCCTGGCATGGCGACGGCCAGCTGTCTGTTCAGCACAGTGGCAAAATAAAATGCAGCCATTGTGTAGCCGCATGTGTGTTTGAATGTAATCCGACACCGTTATGTAATGCCCTGCTTGGGAGATTTGTGCATCGGAGGAACAAGGATCCCGAAGATGCTAAAGTCTGTCGTCAAGAGAATAGGCTGGATTAGGATCCTACTTTGAAGGGAAGTTGAAGGTCTATCCATCTATTCGGTCAATGAGTCAGTCGCTACGTCCTTGTTTCCACAGAGACCGGAGCGTCCCCAACTGTTGTATCACAGAAGATCCATGACTAAGTAGTTGCATTCAGCGGCTGCTCAGTCTGACTCAAGGTCTCTCTATTGGTTACTCAGTAAACCATTTGTTAATACTTAAAAGGGTTGTGTGTTTTCTCTGCAGAGTGCCGACAAAGCAAATAAATGTCCGTCTGTCATATTACTGACATCATTGCTTTCTACTATCTTATCACTTTAGTTTGTGCATCAATGTTGCAATAATTATTCACATACAAAACAGCTACACACCAAAACTCGGGTCAGTGCAGCACCAACACAACATTGAGTTGGTTGTTGAAATCTCTTAATATTCCGACAACAATCAATAAATCAAATGCGGAAGAGGAAATAAATCCGGTATCGTTGGCTCACGCAGGACCGTAATCAGCCTGTCCAATCATTTCATTCGGCAAAAATAAAATGAATGGACGGCCTACCTGCCTGGCTGTGAGCACTCACTGGGCGTCACCTGAGTCTTCCACAAGCTGATAGCTTGACATCTAAGAATACTTACAATAGCTATGTCCATCGCTTATCTCTGTTGACAGCCGGGGCTAGTCGGGCATGCTTTTAGTGCACGTATGAGAGGCAATACATTTGAAATGACTGCAGAGTTTGGCATTTTTGCCTTTGCCAGCTGGGTTTTTGGCTGTCGCCATTTTGGATTTTGGACTCCGCCCATCTTGGTATTCTGCAACCAGAAGTGACACGACAGGATGAAGCTAAGTAGAACCGAACGCTGAATAAGATATTTTTAGACCACCAACATGTTGCAATTAACTTTCCTTAACTGAAAAGTCATTGTGAAAGGGTTAAAGTATTAAGACGAAAAGACAGACAACTCCAAGAAGCTGTGGTAGAGACCTGTGAATCACATGGTAGCCCCGCCCTAAAGCATACTCTGCTTTATGGTCTCTTTGACTCTAAATGGACCATAATTTACTAAATGAACATCATGCTGTACTGAAGAAGACTTGAAACTAGAGATTGAGACCATGAACTCATGTTTACAATGTTTACTGAGGTAATAAATCAAATGAGAAGTAGAGTCATTTTCCCATAGACTTCTATACAACCAGACTTCTTTTTACAGCCAGAGCAGTCGCCCCCTGATGGCCATTAGAGAGAATGCAGGTTTAAGGGACTTTTCAGAACTGGAGGTTGCCGTCAGCTTCAAGCTGACGGCAACCTCTGACACTCTGAAAGCTGACACTTTACATGTCAAGTAATTATTTTTTTAAATAGTAACCACATGATAATAAGGCCTGCACAAATTGACCCAGCAGTCAGGAATCCCCCCTCCCACACACACACACATTTAACCCAAACCTAGAATTTTATGACGAATCCTGTCTTGCTTCCTCCACAGTTCCCATGACAGTATTGTGTTACCGATCAGAATGCTGTCCTTGTGCAGACACCTTCTTATCACTCCTCTTGTTATGTTTATGTACAAACAGCACATTCCTGTGGGGGAGACGGGTGTGCAGAGAGGGATCCGAGCACAGCACCACGGCTGGAAGGTCAGGGTGGAAGCTGGAAGAAGAGGGGGGAGGTAAAAGAATAAGAGGACGAAGAGGGGGGAAAAGAAAACATTAGGAGCAAGGAAATGATTAGAGGACTCAGAATGCTGCACACAAGATTTGGTTGGGATGAAGGGGGAGGAAGAGTGGGAATAACAGACTGGTTGAGAGACAGATGGCCATGGGAGGGAAAAAAAGGAGTGTAGACAGAATATAACAGCAAAGTTTAATATGTAGTTGGAACTCGATGGAAGTGAAGGAGAAAACTTAACGGACAGGAGATAGTAGGTCGGAAGCAATTATTGCCACTAGCAGATGAAAGAGGACAGAAATGAGAAGACCGGAAAATACACGACGACTCAAAAAACAAAAAGAGAGTTTCAAGCATTTGGGAAGTGAGACCGTTTCAGGAGGGAAAGGGAGGAGGGGATGCCAGACTTCTGCATTCTTCCACGCGGTCTCAGGCCACTCCCAGGTCAAAGATACAAAAAAAAGCAAAAAAACAAATTAACAAACACACATGCGGGAAGGATCATAAATGCATGATGACAGCGAAGCACACACACACTCACAAGCACCCAGACAAATAAAGACACGTCTATACTGTATGCATACACACACAGGTACACAGGCAAGTACTCACATTGTACTGAATGTACACACTGAACAAGAATATGTGGGTCATGAGGTTGAGGCAAACAGAAAAACAGAATATGTGAGATGTATGAAAGTCCTTTAAATTATTATTTTTAAGAAATAAACATTCATTTTTGATAAACATATATCTCCTTGGTGTTTGCTCTGATTTATGAATATTTTTTAATTTTCAAAGTAATTACCAAAAAGTGGAAATTCAAGTTCTATTTATCTTTCTGCAGTGACAGCATCTGCTACATTGTTGCTCCTCAGAAGGGCGAGATATTTTGTCGGTGCTGAAATTCAAATGATGCAAGGCCTAGATGGGCGGGCATTGAAATATTTCATGAAATCACTTTAATTCCAACGGCAGCAGTGGAGTCGAGCCAGGGACTAATGGTGTTATCTGTTGATTAGCCCCATTTGTGAATTGTCCCCATTGCTCTGTGAATCTGCACGTTAGTTATTCCATGGAAGTAAATTAATATTTATTTGACTGAGGATACCAGGCCTTTATTTGAAGCCGGCATATATTACAGACAGCTTATATTAACAAAGTCCAAATCCTCCACACGCACAAGTCGTGTATTCTGTGTTTAATAGATAGTAGAAATATTAAACTGGACACTGGTTTAAAAAAATCTGCCTATTTTGGGTTCATTCCGATGCAGTGATCCAGTCAACATTTGTGCTTACAGTAATTTCAGCTTGGTGAAATTCACAGAGCGGCTCCTGATGATGTTATGAACACAGACACTTAGGCGTTTTGTTTTTTCATCATGTCTGAGACTTCCATAACAGGCGCAAAGCAGCAGCAGGGGTTCTTTCATCCAAGCTTTATTGAACGTTGCTGGTATCTACATGGAGGCAAGCCTTCCCTCCTCTCCGGCGTTTCTTGCTCGATGCACGCGAATAAACACAAATTATCCCCTGGTCAAACTTCGGCGAGTATAGGAGGCGAAAAATGTCTTTTTACGTTTGGAATTGTATTCTAATTACTGAATTTCAAATTATAATCACATTACTGTAATGCGTTTGTAAGTACAATAAAAAAAAAATGTTTCCCTGTCATGAGTTCAATGTACAGGCAGCAGCAGCCTTCAGTAGCAAGTCACAAAGCAGACGGGTTACCATTGACGGCTTACCATTGACTACTTCAATACCAGAGGTGGGACCAAGTCATTGTTTTTGTAAGTCACAAGTAAGTCTCGAGTCAAGTCCCAAGTCCTAAGCTTTGAGTCCTAAATAAGTCACAATGCGCTCTTCTCCAAATGTAATGCCATTTGTATCTCCGTCAGTAACTTGTAGATCTGCAGTGCTGCTGTTTGTTTTTTTGTTGACAACCATGTAGTTTCTGCAGGCAAACAAATCTTTGCTATTGTTTTTTCCAACTGGTGCTGAGTAACGTTACGTTAAGTTCTTCACGGTTCTGTCCAACTTGATTGGTGCTGTTGGATTGGCTCAAATTAAATGGATCTGGGAAATAACGTTAATGTTAGTTGATTCAGGCACTTTTTTTTACAATAACATACATTTCAATCTTTGGGCTTGAGGGAATGTTTCAAGTATTTTTAAAGCAAAAGAGAAAGTGAATTCATGAGTCACTGGCGCTAAAGTCCAAGTTGAGTTGAACGTTGCTTTGATTTTGTCAGGTTGAGTCGAAAGTTATACATTTTGTGACTCAAAAAGTTAAGAGAACGATGGGTCTTTCCAAATGTTTAACGTGATAAAAGGGACATATGTCTTCAATTACTAACGGTAAATAACACATAAACGTCTGCCAACCACTGCCAAGGGAAACACCCACCCACACGCTTGAAGCTTCCCCTAAATCAAGAAAGAAGAAAGAATATGCACTTTAAAGACAACTGAGATTGAAGCACTGCCTTTCTATCATTTCACATGAAGTATCCAGGAATCGAAGATGCAAACACGTTTTATCAGGCCACAAAGCGTTTTGCATCACGTGCTGGGAGGGCGACTCAAAAGGTCAGCGAATGGCTGACTTCTCAACATACCAACATATGGCTGCCAGACAGACAAATTACCCAAAGACCAGACATCAGCACCACCCGAGGGGCACTGAGGTGGCTGCAGATTGTAATTTTGCATTTTCATACACATATGCTGCAACTCGTGAACATATGCAATATTTGTCAACTCCCCCGATAGACTCTTCCTCTCTCTCTCTCTCACTCCAGCTTTGTTTCTCTCGTCTGCTCCCTCTTTTCCTCCCACCAAGTTATAGAAGTCACTGAAGGCCACAGCAATAGGAATAGTGAGGAAAAAGAGCAATACTTTTTCCCGCCATTTGGAGGGAATTTAAACCATATGCAGCCAGCCGGCCACAGCTGCGTGGCATGGAACAAAAAGGATGGAAACACTGACGAGAGGAGTGGAAAGCTGTACGAAGGTGGTATGGTTTCATATGGTCGTCTGAAGAGGAGGGGGAGGACGGGATGTAGAGGGTTTCCTTGGGATGGGGATATCCCCTTTTTAGAGGGATTTCCCTGAAGTGGCCTCCCTTGCTGGAAATCCATTTACCCTACAATCGGCCATGCACCGCCTTTTCAGGCGGGAGGTAATTAGGTGGGAGGAATGAGTCAGCCGCCGTACCTAAAATATACACAACTTGCAAAAAGCCGGGAGGAGATGAGACAAATATAACTGCCGGCTTTGAGAACCGATAAAAGCCAGGAGAAAAATAAGGGTAACCTGTTCCCCCGAGGGTGTCTGTTTCTGTCTCATGAATGAGCTGTTTTGACATTAAACAGAATGGTTTAATTGATAATAATGGCTGATATTAACTTCAAGCAGTAATGTTTTAATTCATTTCTAGACAAAGAAAGCCAATATAACTTATGCAGGTGATATAGCACATTCTACCTCTTCCAAATGAAAGGTTACATCCATAAACAATAATGCATACTATCTCTTTCAAATGATCTTTCTTGGTCTGGTATGACCAGTAGCTTGGTGGGTAATAATTGTAAACTTTATGTTGGTATTGCTATGTAAACTATATTACTGAGTAATTCCGCTGATTTTAAGACTCTCCCGTACTTTAGCTACCGATAACCTTTATTGTAGCATTCACTTTGATCCAATTCTTGCCACCTGGTCACTTTAGCGTCACCTTCTAACACACTGGGTAGCCCAGCGCGTCAAACTATGACGCTCCATTAAACACGTGGTTGAATTCAAACAAAAACACTTGCTTAGGTTTGGGCAACAAAACCACTATGTAAGGTTTAGGCAGGCAGCAACCTCCAGTTCTGAAAAGTGAAGCTGATGCTGAAATGTTCTAAATTTGCATTCTCTCTAATGGCCTTCAGGGGGCGACTCCTGTAGTTGCCAAAAGAAGTCAGGTTGTATAGAAGTCTATGAGAAAATGACTCTACTTCTCACCTGATTTATTACCTCAGTAAACATTGTAAACATGAGTTTATGGTCTCAATCTTTAGTTCCAAGTCTTCGTCAATACAGCATGATGTTCATTTAGTAAATTATGGTCCACTTAGAGTCAAATAGACCATTAAGCAGAGTATGGTTTAGGGCAAGGCTACCTTGTGATTGACAGGTCGCTGCCACTACTAGAGTCGTATACGGAGTCGTATACGGTGTCTACTACTACTGTGCAGTCCAAATATGGTAACTTCCAATCGCTGGTTGCAAAAAGCCAAGATGGCCATAATCCAAGATCCAAGATAATGCCAAACTTGAGGCTTCAAAACAACAGTCAACAAACCAACGAATGATGTCACAGTGACTATGTTCACTCCTTATATAGTCTATAGGTTTAAGTCTGTATACTAAGACATCACTCTCTCTGAGCTTTTCTCTAAGCTTCTAATAATGACACAGATGGGTTTACATTGTAGTAACTTGAAAGAGCATGGCTTCTCAAACAGACACCAAAGAGCACCTTGTGTGTTGGTATCAGACGCCATGGGGCCTGACAAAGCATCGCTATTTGAAGCCCTGTGAATGAGAACAGGCTGGGCTCTGAGCGCTGCCAAAAAAGCTGATGACCTACACTCAAAACTGTACCTGAACACATCCGAGCTTGTCACAATCCTGCATTTTGACTACACAGTTATCATGGCCCAAATAAATTATGCTATAGATTATATATCGCAATATCTAAAGAAATTTTTTTTAAATAAATTATGCTCTCAGTCAAATTCATTCAACTGTATTTTCAAAAAAGTATTTAATAGGCGCTGGATCATTTACATGATATGATTAACATGTTTTCATTTTATTTATTTTTTTAGATATCCCTTGATCAATACTGTTATATAGTGAAACCGTGGATCTGAACATACCCCCTAACGGAGGTCTGACGTTGCTACAAACGCTAAGCTAACATTCTGTTTTCGCTACACAGGCTACGTCGACATGCTAGTAGTGTAGTTAGTATATAATGTATCAGCACAGCAAGTAGGGAAGACTTGTTTGCTAACGTTTGCTAGCATTAGCCACCATAAGCTACTGGTCATACCAAGTGAAACCCCTGAGTGTCTTAAATTAAGCACAGGTTTGTTTTATTGCGTTTGAATTAAACTTTTCATTTGTAAGAGGAAGATTGTGTTACATAGTCTCACTTCAAACCATCATTTACATGTGTAGGATAACCCCAGGTTGTCCAGCATGGATAAAAGCATGTAACTGGATTCACATCAAAAGCCTGTGCTGTGAACAGGAACACTTGATGCTCACACACACACACACACACACACACACACACACACACACACATCTCAATCAATGGCTGATTCTTCTGAGAGGCAATCTTGGCCAGTTCTAACATTCTTTGAGACCAGACAGTGCTCATTCTTTCACTCCCCCCTTCTTTTCATATTTTTTTTTTTTTTTATCCTTGACTGGGACTCTCGGACCACTTTGGAGGACTTTATTTTCCACACTGTGCCCGTGCACTCGAATGAACCCATTGTGACTGAAAACATCCAGCGGAGCGGGGGGGGGGGGGGGGGCAGCTCTGAAAAACTGGACCCCGGCTGCTGCGTTCCTCGCACGTGCTCGTGAAATGCGGTGTGTCGACTCCACCTTGGATTTGCCAAGTACCATCTATGGATGGCCCACCGTGCAGGAACAGTGCCGGGGGGGGGGGTTGTAAAACAAACGGCCTGAGCTGAGCGTAGCAATTTCCCTAAAATTAACTGTGCGAATTTGTTTCTAGTCTCCAAGGTAACGTGGCAAAGTTTGGAACTTTCTTTTCCTTGCTCAGCGTCAGAGGGAGGGATTCTGGGAGCAAATTACCGAGCGGGAATGTGGGTTGCGATGGGGAAGAGGAGGAGGAGACAAAGCGTCTGAGAATGTCTGAGTGTGCTGAAGTGGAGCTGAAAAGAAAATGATTTAGACAGCGTGTGTGTTCACTACTGTGTGTGAGTATTTACATTTTCCAGCTTACTGTCAAATGAGGTTGTATGTATGGGATCCAGGCCTTGCTCTGATTACACACTACTCCCATCCAGAGCTCCCTGAATGGTCATAGAACAATCATCAACACTGAGCTGACCTCCACCCTATAGCGCTTTCCCAAGAGTTGACACACCTTTCCTGCATCGTCCTCACAAGTCCTTCTTCAAGGAACCCATAAAGTTCCTGTTCAGAACTGAGTGATGAGTGATTCATGTGGAGGATACTGGGCGGAGAAGTATGTAACTTTAAGGGAGGAGCCATACTTCTCCGCCCAGTATCCTCCACATGAATCACTCTTCCTCTGTAGAACATCTTCCCAGCTCCTCAACACACTCTGATGCTTGACGTCTTCACCCCCCCCCCCCCCCCCCCCCCCCCGACGACTCATCTGCCCAAGCACTCAACCTTGAGTCGTTCGTAGAACAACACACACATACACACACATGCCGACTTAAAATTTGATTTCTCTCCTTTGTGAAATATTTAGTTTTGATTTTGTCAAATATATAAGTGAGAGGACACACACAAATATGCAAAAACAGCTGAAGATGTTTATATACTGTCTATTTGCGAGATGAAACATCATGCCTTCCAGTTTGTTTTTTTATCAACATAACATGGAAATGTTTTTGATGGAAGTATCAGCAAAGTGTCCATACTGAAGGTGTCTGCAAAGCGTTCATGGACAACATATGGAAACGAAAGCATGATTAATATTTTTAGTTTTGTTTAAAGCACTTAGTCGAGGATAAGAAAAAATATTTGAAGAATCAACGCTGGCTTGAAGCTCAGACAGGAAGTGTTTAGTTTTTCATTTTCACCAAACACAAAGTCTCCATATTACCTGTTTGCCTTCGATCAATACAAAGTATTCTGGAAATGTTCCCTCGCTTCTTCGTGTCTGTGAGCACAAGTAGAGGCCGGTCACAGGCCGGTTCTGTGACAGGATGTCAGTTGTAGAAAACTAAATATGTTTTTGTTCGACAAGTAATATTTCAGTTGGCGGAAAAACGCAAGGGATTCATTTTCATAAAGCTCTTCCTGATAGAGTATCCTGTTCCAAGCCAAGTCTTGAGTCATAACCTTCAGCCTATTCAGATTCAATTCCCACCTTTTCCAATTTCATTTATTTTTTACATTAAATCCTGTTGTTAAACCTAGACATTTTAAATGTTTTTTTACTTTATTTACTTTATAACACTCAACTGTTTGCAATACAACCTTGTTACACACAATCTATGACACCCTAGTTGCACCTTTCCTTTGTTATTTTTTCCAGTGCTCCACCCTGAAGACCACATACCCAATTTTTTATTTCAGCCCACCCCGGCCACCTCTGGCCTCACCTTCCGCCTCTGCATCTGTCCACATTATGCTCTCTGTCCATGCTTTTCTTCGTGATTTTTGCTTCTCTATGTTGTTGTTTTGCATCCCTTGTATGTATTTTTGTTTATGTGATTTACTTTTCATTAAATGTCCAACATGAAATCTTAACAGTCTCTTCTTAGAGAGGATTGGTCCAGGGCCCCGGGCCTGCACCAGTAGGCCTATTCAGGAATCCATCCATGATACTAACAAGCCAACTACCAGCTTCTGTCAGTGTGCCGTGCAACCCCTGGCCCCACCCCTACCTTTGGAACCAATGTGCTAATTTCAAACACAATATCTTTGATTAAAACCCTTATAAATTGTCTGGCTTCTTGGAGCAGCAGTCATTCCTTTAATTCTGAGCAGCACACATTGTTGTGGTTTTACAGGCAGAGCAGAAAAACACCCTCTGACATGACATCCGCGCGTGTCACTTTCTCACAACAGGAACACAAACATTTCCCGACACCAGATCTGTCTCATATCAGACCAGTGATTCAGCGTTGTCGGCAGTGGGCCACTGCACCTGGTAGGAATGTTCCACACACCTGTAAACTGTTTGCACGCCAAGTGTTTTCCATCTGCGTGACCCCGGTTGGGTCATTACGAGCTTCTCTATGATGATCGCACAATGGCATGCTGAGTTTTTGGGAGAGTGCCGCGTATTCTCACATTCAGTCAGAGGTGTCACATAGGTACAATGCTGTCAGATGATATATTTACACTGACAGTAAGTGAGTGAATACGCTGTGACTGTAGGCCTTTGTGTCAGTTGGAGTCTTAGTGGGAGTTCCACTGAAATCATCTGTGGTGTTTTGTCCTCCTACTGAATGAGTGATAAATAGCCAAAGGCTTGGTCAGTATCTGACCTTAGGTCAGTTACTGGACAATCCCTTAGCCATCCCATAAATGAGACTACTCTGCTTCAGTCAGGGCGGATTTAGCAATTTTTGTGGGTGTTCTGACCCCTAAGGTCAGAACAGAGCAAGGATGGTCAGGCTGAACAAAAACTAACGGTCTGTGTGAGCAGCTCGACCCAGCTGAAATGAAGCTCTTTTTTTTTTCCAGTTTCAACACAAAATCAGATGATCATGAGTCAAACTCATGAGCGTACTACCTCAGCATTAACAACAAACACAACCCTTGTAACCAAACAGAGCACTGTCCAAACAGTGAAAAATGGAGGTGGCTTTCACACTGACATTATAAATACCATATTTAGACGTACACATTTGGCTCTTTCGCCCGCCCACATATCGAGCCAAAGTGAGAGCATTGCCTGGCGGAGCATTTGTCACACTGCAGGTGTCAATGGCATTACTACACAAGGTTGATAAGGGTGGTGGGGTAGTGTTATACAAAGGTTTAGCATTGCCCCTCCCATACCTAGCACTGGGATGCATATTGACGTTTGTATTGGTGTTAAAGGTGCTCTTCCATATAAAAATCCATGTGTCTAGAAAACAGAAATTTAATTAAACATTTACAGTTTTTCATTTTTAAAAGTATACCCTTGATTATAACTTGATTTTATTATTATTATTGTCTCCGTCAGGAGTGTTTACGTCTGTGTCTGTCCACGGCCAATTTTGCATTCTGATGCAGCAAACTAAATAATATTTTTGGTTGCCCATTTATGACATGCTCAAGGACCTCTCGTGGTTTCGGTGGCTCAAACTTTCTCAAAACACATTTTTTTAGCATGTTTTACACTGCCATTGACTGCCTGATGACTCCTCACTCACTGCTAGGCACCCCTAGTGATAACACAGCTGAGTACATAGCCGACCTCCAGACACTACTCCTAGCCCACAGTGGGGGGAAACAGTTGGCTCACTTTTATTGTTTTGACTGTGTTTTTGGCTAACAGCTAACGGAATTACCAGTACACACACTGCTGAGTACATTAGTGAGTTTAATTTTGTTTTTGGCAAGATTGCATGACGTGTTTTATATGATGACTTTGAGCCCATTGCCTGCATACATCGCCGCTTGTTTTTGAGTTTGAAGGAAATGTGTTTTACGATGCCTGACAGCCCATTAGTGTCTAGACACCCCGCCCCCCCCATCTAGACAACAATTGTGGGTTGTATTCATTCAATCAAACAATACAGCAGTGGTCGTTAAAGAGACACCTGGCCTCAATCTGCACGCTACTGAGTGCACCTTTCTACTTTGTCTATGTGAACATTTAAGACCTATGCTTCAGTCTTTTCAGATTTGATCTATTTTATGTGGTTGTTTTTTCTGCCTATACTATGTTTCCTGCTGTTCACAAGAAATAATGTGCTCTTGGAGTGAAGACACTGAGAAAATAAAAGAGAAGATGAAAATAGACTGCTGACTATTACCGACAGTCCCCCAAAGTAAGTTTAAAAAAAAGACTTGTAATGGTTAGCATATGTAGAGTATGTTTATAATGTATTTTTTTACTCATTTTGTACACTCATAAAGAATCAATCAAACATAATAACAACTTTAAAACACAAGAAATCTGAAGCAGTCCATAGTTTGTTAACATGTATGGGAACAAATTGTGTTCTGCCTCTTGAAGGAACAGAGATTAGAGTAGCTGGGAGGGGAACCGTTCATGGTGGGTGATGAATATCACAGTCATGACAGACAAAAATTCTTGATAATTGGCCAGAACCTTTGAAGTAAGTCTTAGGTGGCGTTGCTACCTGCCAAAACTTGTGACAAAGGACATAACACATCAAACATGTCTGTAGAACCTGACATTTATCCCTTTCATATTTTAAAAATCTTTACAAAAATATGGAGTTTAAAGCGCATCAAGAGACAGTTAAAGAAATCAAAAGATCTCTGTCAGTTGAGAGGAGATGGTAGTTAGATACAACCATTTGTAATTAATGGTCAGCCCACTATTTTGTACCATTATGCAATAGAAATCAAGTTAAAAGGTTATAAAAAAATACACCATGCTTGCCATAACATGGGTGGTTTTCCCAATGCTGTGACTATTCATTTTATGTGGAATTAATGTTTTACCGACATCTGACATGCAATAACATTGAAGTCCTGCCAAGATGAAACATTTCTGTACTTCACACACCTGGATGAAAGGTGTTTATGATGTTATTAAACCTGTTGGAACAAACGACAGCCCCTTAAACAAATTTGTTTGGTGAAATACTTTTTTTCTCTATTTTTCCTTTGTTTTCCCAAAAGATCGATCGCCACCTCATATCTGCGTTAAGCACTGAGCTGGAGTGGGAATGGGATTAGCTTAGTAATTAGTATTAACGACCGAAAGCATGGCAAATCAGATAGCATGACTTTATTTGGAGCCAACCAACACAGTCAAAGCCCACTAATTTAAAAAACAGCTGGTTTCCAGATATATTTGATGAGCACATATTTAAGTATAGGACTCTTTACAGGCATGATTAGACCATACCTGGCAACCTCACTGTGACGACATTGTCTGTACATTTCTGTTTGTATAGACCAGGGATGGTTGCAACATGGCAAAATCAAACTGCAGAAGTAGGCAATGTTATCTAAAAAAAAAAAATTGTTTATTTATTTTTTTATTCTGTCTTACCTCCATTTTTTTCCTTATTAACTGGTGTGTCTGCCATAAGTTGCTATACTTTACTAGGACTAAACTGAGCATGTGCAGAGTAAATCAGGTGATTCATAACCTTTTCCTGGTTGGGAAAATTGAAAGTGTTTCAACTACCCCAAATAACAACCATTCCCAATCTCCCCTACAGGTCAAACAAACTTAAAAAAAATGTAATTAAAATTAAATAATGACCTTCAGAGATGTTGGTAGGCATATCGTTCCACATTGGACGGAGCCAGGCTAGATTTTTCAAGCTGCCCCTTGTCTTGATGGTAAGCTAAACTAAGCTAACCTCTGTACTTACCAAACAGACATGAGAGCGGTATCCATCTTCTTCTCTTAATTTTCCTAAACTGTTGAACTAAAAAAACCTCTTTGTTGTTGGGAAAAGCACCGATACTGAACCCTGCAGTAATCCCCATCATTTATCTCTCGGGTTTGAAACGCAACACCTTTATCTGCTCTATACGGGCGATCATCTCTGTACCTTAATCTTGTTTTCTGTGCCGGGCGTGGCACCCATCGGGACCAGACAAAACACTGCAGTCATCATTGCCAACCCTAGACAAACGAAAACCCTCTTCCAAAGAAAAGACCCTTCGTAACTGATGCTGGTTCTGTCTGTATTTGGGATTACTCACTTACACTCAGAAAAAAAAGGACTCAGGATGTCTGATGTATATCCGTTGATGAAAAATACTTCTTTTTGTCTCTGCTTCCCTGTCTCCCCCTTTCCCTGTTGCTTTCTCTTTGTCTAGATAAACCCAGCCTTTTTTTGCCTTTTTGACAAGAGCTTACAAATTGACTTGGATTTAATAATTGGCATTTGTACCATCATTAATATAACACATGTATTACCTCTTTCAAAGCCACTGTATTGCTGTGATTAGCCTGAATTCCTTTTGTTTGCGTGCTCTATAACAGTCCAAGTGTTGTTTTTTCATCAGGAGCTCTTCATACTTTAATATCCTGCTGCATGTTCCTTCCTGAAAAACAAACAGAGGAGTTGAGGAGACAAGGATGGGACCGAACACGACTACAGACAAACACAAAAACAAGTTGATGCAGACACAGATAAATACAAAATCCAGATAATTGTCGTTGCTTAATGGTTTTTACCCTGAAAAAAAAGAAAATTTAAGCTTTGGTGACACAAACTTCCATACTTAAATGATCAACGAAAGTAAACATGAAACTACAAAGAACCCAGAAGAAAAGTGTTTTCTGTCCTTGTTTTAAGTCGGTAATAAATAGACGTACTGTGTGTGTGGAATGTACTTGTGTTAAAAACCAGTAGGGGGGCTTCTGGAATACGTTTACCGGTTTAGAAAAGTCATTGTTCCTACATATCTACTAAGGAGACTGTGGAATTGTTCCTTTGTTTGACCATATCCTTCATGGGAAAGGGACAATCACACACACATCCGGCTATGTAGGATAGATAACATGCTGTACTGTGCATAACATCTGGAGCCACCTAACACCTTAAAGATCTTTATCTGATTTAACTCCAGGTTTATCACACATTAAGGCTTTAAAGGGAACATACCATTGTGTTTTTCCACAAACCATGTACTTTACATGTTTGCTGATCTTTTTTTGTTTCTTTTAAAATACATTCTGTTTTAGATACAGTTTGAAGCCATTAGTTGCCATTCATCTCTGGACAGATTTTCATATTACACAATTCAACTTCAAAATTACAGTTAAACACAGTTGTTGTTGTTGTTGTTGTTGTTGTTGTTGTTGTTGTTGTTGTTGTTGTTGTTGATGAAAAGTACATTATGGGTGATTTCTAGTTACTAGGATAAAACATGTATGGACCATTAAAGCCATACACGTGAGTACAGATGTTTCCTTTTCCACAATGTGTATCTACAAAGTGGATTTGTTTTTCATGACAAACTTGACGCACATACTGTATAATTTGAAATGTTTTCATCAAGTGTCTGGAGTCAAATGAGACGTCTCACTTCTCCAGGTGTGACCCGGCCTGATCTCACCCTCCCAGAGTGACTTAAGATGGTGATGAAATCCTTTGCGGTAACATAGTGAGCCGATTGCGAGACGTTCTCGAAAGTTGATGAATGTATAGCTGTTTTTTAGGGCGGGGAGTGTAACACAACCAGTAACATGTTTTGATGAGTCTAATGTGGGTGACACAATTTGAAATATTTGATTGTGGGATACCTTGCACATATGTAACAACCCCCCCCGTATAGCTTCATACCCAGGTAACAATCTTCAAAGATTATAGCTGCCGTTATTTCATCTTTTTATCAAAAACAATTCCCCTGAAGAGAAAACTGAAAGTTAATTCATCCTTCTAACTCTTATTATCTCAACCAGGAGAGTATGTTTTCGGTCATGTGTGTGTGTACGTGTGTGCATCTCTGTCTGTCCACGGCTGATCTCACGTGCTGCTGGACCCACCAGTCTAATATTCTCTGTGCTCATTTACGACCGTACGCTCGTGGGCCTCTCGCGGTTGCAGTCAGTCAACGCGTTTTGAAAATCACATTGTATTGACAACATATTTGACTGACTTTTACATATCGTGGCTGTCCGCTGACTCCTCGTTATTCTTAAAACATGCAGCTGGACTGACAGATTTTGTTCAGAGGAAGCGTTAAACGGTCAATGTGAAGTGTGATGCAGCGAACAGCAGTTCAGCTGCACTACATATATATATATATATATATATATATATATATATATATATATATATATATATATATATTATATATATATATATATATATATATATATATAATATAGATAGCGTATCTGTTGCTGTTGATACGCTTGCGGTCTGGATGGAGGGCAATTGTGGGTGAGATCTGCACTCTGCTGAGTACTAATATAATCAAACGCTTCATTGTCACACAACTCCATTGTTGTACAAAAGCCAAGAAAAAAGGTATTCTTGTTTTTTAATATCTTCGAGGGAATTGCTGGAATAGATAAAATTATGTTTTTGGACTTTTCTGTCCTATCAGTAAAGTCCTAGCAATATTCACTATCCATGTCTAATAAAAATGTCTAGCTCCAAGTTATTGAATTCCATTGAGTGCTCAGAATTGGGCTCTTGGAAGCTTGTGAAGGACAAAGGCATGCTGTGAGCAGTTCCGTGGTTTAGGCCGGTGGAAAAAGGGAGGTGACTCAGGGTGAGGGGGAGTGTTCTTAGGGGCGGACCTGAGGGCCCACAAGGTTTATATAGTGTTACAGCTTCCACTCTCCTCCTGCCTTGTGTCTGTGAGCTCCTGTCTCTGCCTACCCAGCCGCTCTCTCTCTCTCTCTCTCTCTCTCTAACTCACAGTCTCTCTCACTGAGTCCCACACTCTCCAGTCACGATGAAAACCTCCAGGCAAAGCACATACTCTGTGCGTTCCTCCACCAGCAGCAAGACTCCCGGAATGTGTTTCCAGCGCTCCTCTGGCCCCGTCTACGGGGCCCCCACCATCCACGGCGGGGCCGGTGGGACCCGCATCAGCATCTCCTCGAGCAGCCGCAGCAGGCTGGGAGCCGGCATGGGAGCGGCGGGCTCCGGGGCCGGGGGCTTCTCCAGCAGCGTGCAGGTGAGCGGGAACAGCGGCGACATCATGGGCAATGAGAAGTTCGCCATGCAGAACCTGAACGACCGGCTGGCCAGCTACCTGGACACGGTGAGGACCCTGGAGCAGGCCAACCACAAGCTGGAGATCAAGATTAAGGAGGCCCTGGAGAAGAGCGGGCCTGACTTCAGGGACTACAGCAAGTACCAGGCCGTCCTGGACGACCTGAGGAAGAAGGTGAGGGGGTGGGGGGGGAGCAGACAGGAGGGAGCAGGCATGTGGTGATTTGTTAAGTGTCAACCAAAGGGAGGGAATTAGAAGATGAAACCCAGGCTGACTTATGGGATGATGAATGTTTTGAAAGGATGTGATGCAAGTAGGGTTGAGCATGAAATGTGTAAAACAAACATTCTGTTCCCACCGACCTAAATGCAACCCAATCAGTGCTGCTTGGCCCAGTGCCTGCCCACTCCGGGGGGGGGGGGGTCAAGGGGCGAGGGGTGGGACCGGAAACAGTATGGTGGAGGAATGTTGGAGCATCAGAGGGGGGTCAGAGAAACAGGAAAGCAGGGAGAAATACAAGAGAGTCCAGGGACTTGAAAGGGCCACACATACATCATGACTTTGAACTACCTGTTTTCACTTTGTTTAGCGCAACACAAACCCTGGTGTGTTGTTGGTGGGACAATGGCACCACACACTCAGTACAGTCACTGCTACTGTGTATACATTAAATAGAAGGTGATAAGGGAAGGGAGGGAGGAAAACTCAACTCACTTAATGTGAATCGAATAGTCTGAGGTGGAGCTTTTCTTGAATTTCTTTTATGAGCAATTAATCTGATAGCGTAACTAACTTCACACTTACCTGTCACGCCCCAAATACACACAAAAGATTTTTTGAACTGAAAGTAAGTGAAGACATTACACGACCCGGGAAAATTAGTTAATTATTTACGCCGGGTTTTTCCCCCACTGAATGCAAGAGGAAGAAAAAAAAGACAGTATTGACTGAAAGAGAACTGGACTGTGTGACCCTTGTCCTGCTGATGCTCTTTATTCAAAGTTATATTATACTTTGTAGAAAATGAAGTGCAGTTTCCAAATGGAACATTCCAGTTGGGCCCACTGGAGCAACACCTAAATACTGTGTGTGTGAGAGTTTCTGAACTTTTTCCTTGTGGGAGCTGCATAAATTTAGACAAGTTGACGTCAAACCTTCCTTTTGAAAATGATGACACAGACGAAATGGGCAGAAGGGGAAGGAGAACAGCCCTGGGTTCAAATTGCCTCATATTTGTTTTCTCTTTTGGAGTGATGCAAAAATCACTCAGCCCCCATCTGAGAAAACACAGACTCAAAGCGCAAAGCACACACAATCAACTACCCATGCTAACAGACACACACACACACACTCGCACACACACACACACAACCACCATCACCAACTTCCTCATGCAAATCCCCTGCCTCGGCCCTGCTGACAGGATAGATCCTGTTCCACGGCGGAGACGGGACAGTTGCTGCCTGGCAGCCGTCGATTGGCTCGTGGACTTTGTCACCTGGATGTCACCCGCTCACCGGCCCTTATCTGCCGTATCGTGACAGCTAACGCAAATACTGCAACCATCTGGTTTTCTGAAGGAGCCCTGTCGCGCTGTCCTCATTTGCACAGACATTGGCACTCTTTCCTCTCAAGCTAAACCTATTACTACTTACAGTATATCAATAAAGACATTCAACCAAGTAATAATAATATTAACTTTATTTATGTAGCACCTTTACAAACAGAGTTTACAAAGTGCTTTGACAGACAAAGCAGGGCAGTTAAACAACAGAAAGCTTAACAGAGAGGCCTAACAAAGCAAGACAAACTAAGGTCAAATTGTAACCCTGATAAAACCGTACAATAGATGAAACGATAAAACCAATCAATACAATAAAAATAAAAAACGAAGAATGGAAATTTATTTAAAAAATAAATAAATAAAATAATAATTATAATAGTAAAATAAATCAGTAAAAAGACGACGTCACATAAAAGCCAGTTAGTAAAAATGGGTTTTAAGAAATTATTTAAAAGACAGAATTTAAAAAATGAAGTGTAGGCAGTTTAAATAGCATTTGTTTCTTATATCAAATTCCCAGAATATTTCCAAGTAGCTGGTTGACTTTAATCAAAGGAACAGTGTGAAACTTTGTTGTCAGCTCTATACTGTTGGTTGTCTGTGCTGCCCGTCCTCAGTTTGCAAACCTAAATCCCCCCCCTCTTTCTTTTGTCAACAGGTGTTTGACGCCACCACCGACAACGCCCGCCTGATTCTCAACATCGACAACGCTCGCCTGGCGGCTGATGACTTCAGGGTGAAGTAAGTCCTGACCGCCGACTGTAAAGCTCTAAGCCAGAGAGCTGCGGGGCACACATGCACAATGTCGCCTTCATAACTCATCACCTTTGCATCACAGCCAGCGGAGCCCTTTCAGTTGTGTCGTAATTTAAATGTCACGGTAAACACAGCTGTGCTGAATATTGTATGCTGAGCAAATACTTAGCACATATACAGTATTTAAACATGGAGCAAATACTTACCGCATATACAGTATTTAAACATGGAGCAAATACTTACCGCATATACAGTATTTAAACATGGAGCAAATACTTACCACATATATTTCAACATGGAAATATACCTTAAAAAAAGATCGTTGGCGACCAGGTGTAGGTCCATTCAGTAGCATTGGTCATTATGTTAAACAGTTGACAAAGTTTAACAAGGGGAATGGGAGCACCTGTACCAGGCTTTGACTGTACCCTCACTGCCCTGCCATAGATATGAGTCCGAGCTGGCCATCCGCCAGTCCGTGGAGGCCGACATCGTCGGGCTGAGGAAGCTCATCGACGACACCAACATGAGCCGCATGAACCTGGAGAGCGAGATCGAAACCCTGAAGGAGGAGCTCATCCACCTCAAGAAGAACCACGAAAATGTGAGTATGACGGCAAACAACCCCACAACTGTTGTCATGTTGATTCAAAATGTGGCTAAACTTTAAAGATAGGGTAGGTAATCTTTGGCAACTAGCAAGAGTGAGCAAGATTTAAATAATTATTTAACCCTTAAAAAACCCAGCCCAGTGTGGCCAACTCTTTTCCAATGAAAGCATCTAGCAGCACTAGCTCAAAGGGTCACTAAAGTCTAGAAGTCAGCAAACACTGACAGCCCTTCTCTTCAGGCCTCATTCTAAAGCCACTCCCCCAAAATTATCATTATAAACAACGAACATGGCTATTGTTAGTACTCACATTAACTCACGTTTTTCCAGCTGCCCACTTCAAACCAGTGAAAATGGAAATGTAGAAAAAATAGCAACCTGATGAAGGTTTCCAGGGCCTTTGATAGAAACTTAAGCTGTGGTTTCGTACATTTTGTCAATGAAAGTCAAAGCTTGTATTCATGCTGCCTTCGATGTTGACATTTTAAGTCCTGCTTTCAACAAAGTCTAATGAAATCCAAACAAAAGCCTAATTTAAAAGACCTATGGACATCATGTCAGCAAGCAGCCACGCCTTTCAGAAGCCTTGAATAAATATTTGCTTACCTCTTCATAATCCCCTCCAACATCATCACTGTGTGTGTAACGCCACGACTGCAGGCGACATGTACTCAACCGCAGGGCGCTCCTGAATGCAAGCTGGAGTAAACGACAGTGGGAAGAGGGAGGTTCGTTAGGAAATCTGAAATGTCTTTTATGTGAATTTTGTGGGAAGCCTCATCGTAAAAAAAAAATGGTCCCCGTCCATATTTGGCAACGGAGAGAACACCAAAGAATTCAAATAACTAGCATTTAAGTGCATAAGCCAAAATGCAACCATTAGTTTATAGAATTACTGTGTGACCCCAGACAGAGGTTAAGATGCACCCCCTGTATATTTACCTAACCATAACGTGATTATAGTTGGAAAAGGCTAGAAGACAGAGCTAAGTCACAGCTCAATAAAAACAAGTCTTGATTCCCACACGCACTTAACATATGTAACATACTTAAATTGGCCAAATTATGTACAGGATGTAGTGTTGTTGCATAACTTAAAAGAACATAAACTTTTAGTTTTAGACAGGGCACAAACAGCAATCTCCTGTCGCTCTTTATACTACGTAACCTGACTTCCTCCTTTACTCTGGCTATAATAATGACCACGTAGTGCGTCATAGTTTGAGGTGTAGGACTACTGAAAAAGCTGCCGTATTGGAGTTGGGAGTGAGTGCACTAGATCTGTGATTTTGTCTTTGAACTCTCCTATCCACATTTATTTCTGTAGGAAGTCATGGAGATTCGCAACCAGATCGCTCAGTCAGGAGTCCACGTGGATGTCGACGCCGCTAAAGGACAAGACCTGTCTGAGATCATGAAAGAAATAAGGGCCAAGTACGAGAAGATGGCTCTGCAGAACCAGGAAGAACTCAAAACATGGCACGAATCTCAGGTAAACGATTAACAAGGGAACTATCACGTGCAAAGTCCCATTAGTGTGGTCTTAAAATTATACGTATTTCTTTAATCTCAATCCTTATTTCAGATAACGGAAGTGCAAACCCAGGTCAGCCAGAACACAGAGGCCCTGAAGGGGGCCCAGACAGAGGTGAACGACCTGCGCAGACAGGTGCAAACCATGGAGATCGAGCTGGAGTCACAGAGGAACATGGTGAGAAGCACTCAGTCAGCACACACTTCATTTACCCCAACGCACGCTGCAACGGCCAACTCAGCACTCTCACTTCAAGGCTCTCACAACGACTCTGTTGACACAAGCTTTACACTCCGGTGACCCCTCGCTATGGAGCTGTCTTCAGCGAGTTGTGTTCACTATGAATCACTTTAACCCCTTCTTTCCTTTCCCCTTGCCTATTCTCACAGAAAGCCTCTCTGGAGGGCACACTGAGGGACACAGAGATGCGCTACAACATGGAGATCGAGGCCCTCAACACCATCCTCCTGGGCCTGGAGGCCGAGCTCACGCAGCTGCGCAACAACATCCAGCAGCAGACGCAGGAATACGAGAGACTGCTCAACCTCAAGATGAAGCTGGAGGCTGAGATCGCCACGTACAGACGTCTGCTGGACGGGGAAGACTTCACGTACGTAATAAATCTTATGACAGAGTTGTCAAAACCAACCCTTCAGAAGGCAAACTATTGAATCCTTCTACAGGAACAACCTGACAATTTTGTTCTTGATGTTTCCGTTCAGGCTCCAGGACGCTCTGGAGAACCAGAAGACAGTGAAGACCAAAGTGATGACCGTCACACAGACCGTGGTGGACGGCAAGGTGGTGTCCTCCAGCACAGAAACCAAGAACCTTTGAATCCCGGAAGCAACCGCCTGACACTCCCATCAATCACCGTCACTGCATCCTAACACTCACATATGATTGGCCACAATTTATCTCCTTCCTTCTTAGTCTCAGAGCACTAAGCGCTGATGCTGCAATTTGTTTGACTTCATGGGTGTACAGCTTTTCCACGGGCCGATGAAATAAAACTGGATCAGAGGAAAACTGAATCATCTTTTATTTATTTCATCATGATTTATTTATGAGTTTGTGTCTTCACCCGCAGATGCTTAACAAAAGTTCAGAATTGGAGAGCTTTGAGCTTCTTCTTTTTTTTTCTCCCAGAGCGAAACTAATTGAAGTGATTGAATATTTCAAAGTAATTAAATAGTCCAAATAAATGCCAAACATGCTTTACGTGTCATCATCTTTGGTTTCTTTCTGTCCAGTTAAATCTGCCTGTTACACTGTGATGTTCCCACATATCAATAAAGTCCATTTCAGAAATTTATCTCGGTGTGAACATGGTGTTGTTGTTTGAAACTAAAAATGAGTTAGGTCAGATAAATCAGATTATGTGATCATGTCTTTAACACGAATAAATCTAACATAAGACAGAAGATAGTGACAGGAATGATAACAGCATTTACTCCCAATAGCAATATGTGAATTCTTGAGAATAAAATGTGTGAAACACTGAAATCTTGGCTGGTGTCTAAACTACAAATAAATGACAAACAAATTAAAAAAAATATTTTTAACCCTCTAGATCACATCCCCTGTCATATTGTGCACTTATTTAATAATATATGCAAAAAAAAACTACCAAAAAATGTATTTATTGTATAAATCCAGTCATGTATGAAATATGACGTGTGCTTACGTAAGCTAGTACCAACCAATTTCAATCAATGATGTACCATCCATCCATCAATATATTTATGTAACATTTAGCATCAAGGGAGGTGTGTGTGTGTGGTGCAGCAGTCCTCTATAGCTGCGTGTCGCGCTACATTCTAAGCCCGCCCACTTTTTAGTGGTCCAATCATACGCAAAGGTTTTAATATAAATTGCTGTTTTAACTGTATACACGGCTCAAACATTTCACAGTGGAATACGTCCCAGTACAGAAGCTAAAGACGCTCCTACTTCCTTTTCACTAGGACAAATCTGAGACTAAATCAAGCCCCAGAGTTCATGTATGATGAGCATTAGGTCATTCATTCTGGTCACTTTAGCTTGCAGTCTGTTTCCTCCCCACTTTGAAAGTTGTACTGCTACCTTTACAACCACTGTACCACAATTATCAAAGGATATCTTACTGTTGGGTTAACACCCTGTGTCAATGAGAACGCCGCTTTGCCAGAATGGGAAAGAGTGCAAATGCGGGATCACAGTGTAGAAGTACACGCAAGTGCACATTCCTGCTGGATTATTTTGTAACCTGACCGGGGTAATTCTGCTGCTTATACCGCGATCGTAGAGATGAAGGAGAGGAAATGATTGTTGCCCTGACAACTTTCAAAGGTTGTAAAATACATTCCCATACCATCATAAACCGCTGCACAATCATTTTATAGGCCTTATTTATTACTGCTGTTATTCTTTAGAAATAGTATGTACCAATGTAACCCATTCAGTTAAAGGATCAGGCCGGTGTAATTCTATATTTCACTTATTGTCCACAAATTCCATGAAAAAAAACCAGTCCATCCCTCAATACTTTCTAACATGTTTCCTAACTGCATCTAGGAAAAGTCCTCTCTTATCGTAGAACAAGTTAGGAATCCTAATTTAGGATATCATTAAGCTACTCTATTGGGTTCATATATTTGTAAATTTGACTCTGAAAGTGTCAGTGCCTCATCGCACGTCACTGCATTGGTATCATTGCTTGTCCATCTGGAGTAGCTCACCAGTCCATTCTGATCAAAGATACAGGCGGTTGGATGAATATCCTCAACATAGATACAGGCATGACAGGATGAGTGCCAATTGAAGAATGGCCTTTGCAGGACACCGCCTTGACTTTATGGATTGATTCTGTAATAGTAAGCTAGGACTTTTCCTATCTTTGAAACATATGTTAAGAAAAGACAAGCAGTTAAGATATTTTTCTGTAATGAAGACCCAGGTGAGTATTAACAGCATCACAATGCTGTATGATTTACTTAAAATTGCACAAATATAGTATAATGAAGGAACACGTTACCCAGTGTGACTCATTGATGTGTTTTTAAATGTTTTTGGAAAACAATCAAGCTCTATGGCACAGAGGAATAAGATGTATCAGGCTTTTAATACACAGTCAATACTTGTTATATAGTAGGATCATTTCTTTGTTAGTCTTTTCATGGAATCTGCTGACAATAAGATCAATATTTAGCATTGTCAGCCTTATGCTTTAAGCTGCTGTTTATCATGGTTACTATAGATACAGCTTATTTACTACACATTATTGATATGAAAATGTCAGTGTACTGTTTTGCCTCTGACTGATTTGTTCACAGTGGGTGTTTTGGGGACAAAGTCTAAGCTAGAGGACTAAAGGTACAAATGTAATATAGATAGGGGAGGAGTGGCAGGACGGAATATTGCCTTTCAGAGTGATATATAAGACCCAAAGATTCACCTCCGTCCTCTCAGCTGCCAAACCTCTTTGCGCCAGGACACACGGCTTCTCCCTCTGATTGATCAGCACACTTCTGTTAGCGATGGAGCCCATGATCAGACGCCAGAGTTCTCAAATTGTTGGTGTCCATTCGACATCCACTCCCAGACCCCTACAGATGGACAGGTCCTACGCCCACAGTGTCAGCGGCGGGGCGGGTGGCCATGGGATTAGGATCTCCACGGCGTACGGCAATCGGGTTGGCAGTAGCTTCGGGGGTGGGTATGACTACCAGTCCTTGTCCTCTGGGTCCACCTCTGGAACCCTGGCCATCACGAACGAGAAGACCACCATGCAGCACTTGAACGACCGGCTGGCCAGCTATCTGGAGACGGTGAGGAGTCTGGAGAAGGCCAAAGGCATTCTGGAGATCAAGATCAGGGAGACCGAAGAGAAGAAAGGCCCCATGGAGGGGAGGGACTTCAGCAAGTACAATGCAACCATCATGAAGCTGAGGGCCAAGGTGAGTCAATCTTTAATGATACTTGTTGCGAATCATTAATTGAAAGCAAAAAGGTTTCTTTATATTCTACCTCACCACATAGTTCGAGAGATAAATCTGGGTCTCCTGAGGTGTTCTGGTCATTTCACACTGGTGCCCAAAATCCATGTGTAAGTGGTGGAACTTTTAATTGACCAAGATCTCAATGCTATGACCACTTGCTCCCTTGAAATTGTCACATGATCTTGAAGCAAAAGCCATTCCAGCCTGAGGCACTTTTTTATTATCATACATGATGGGTTTGGCATTGAGAGTTCATGGATATCTCAGACTGATTTCGCAATATTTATTACATCTATTCACACTCTTATCTTCACCTCAGTGTCGAGCTATAAGAGATAACCCCCTTTGTTCTTTTATGACTTAGAGCATGCTATCAAAGGCAAATCTTTAATATGCACAATATAACAAAGTGAAAGTTAAAATTTGCAGTCCATTAAATTGATTGTGGGAGGATAGAGTGCCACTGCAGTTTGTTTGCATTCTACACACTGAAAATTTCAAAAGCAATTTAATTTCTTCCAGATATTTGACATGATCAAGGGCAATGCGCATCTTGCTATCGCTCTCAACAACGCAAGCCTAGCTTCTGAAGACTTCAGAATGAAGTGAGTGTTCAGCTTTCCATCCAAAATGAAACAAGCTTTCCATCCGGTGTGAACGTATCTGATAAGCGGTTTGATTTGTCAGGATGGAGTATGAGATGTCCATGCGTCAGACGGTGGAGGCCGATGTGGGCAGACTGAAGAAGCTTCTGGATGACACCAACGTTATTCGCCTGCACCTGGAGAGCGACATCGAGTCTCTGAAGGAAGAGTTGATCAACCTGGGGAACAACCACAAAGTGGTAAGGGACACTGGTCAGAAATTATTTGTGTTGACGACAACTGCATTTGGCTTAATCCAACTAAACGATGGAATAGCAATTCAAAGAGACATTATGGCAATCAGTTTTTTCCCTTAACCTCCTTGCACCGGATAACCCCTCCAACCTTGTTCAGGAAATCACTCCCTGACTATTTCCCCCCCTCAACAGGATGTTGCTGAATTGCATGCCCAGATCACCCAGGTTGGCGTCCGTGTGGATGTTGACGCTCCTAAAGGACAGGACCTGGCCAAGATCATGGAGGAGATGAGGGCCAAGTATGAGAAGATAGCCCTGAAGAACCAGGAGGAGCTTAAAATGTGGCATGATTCTCAGGTAATTCGTCAATGCCAAGATTTCTTTAGGTTAACAAGCTCTGTTTGTTAAGTACCTATTCTATGTACTATTAGTATTTTATCTTGTGTCCAGATCACAGAGGTGCAGGTCCAAGTGACTGAGAGCTCAACAGCTCTGAAGGAAGCCATGACTGTGATGTCAGATACTAGGAGGAAGTATCAGGCAATGGACATTGAAATGCAGTCCGCACTTAGTCTGGTAAGAACATTTGTGCTCAGTGATCAGGGCATAATTATCATACAGATATGTCATTCCGTGCATCAATCGAACACGCTTTTTCTTCGCCTCTTGACAGAAAGCGTCCCTGGAGGCCACCCTGCGTGACATCGAGATGCGCTACAACATGGAGGTGGAGAAATACAACGTGATCATCCTGAGGCTGCAGGAGGAGCTCACTCGCATCCGCACCGACATCCAACACAGCACAAGGGAGTACGAGCACCTGCTCAACATCAAGGTGAAACTGGAGACTGAGATCGCCGAGTACAGGAGGCTGCTGGACGGCGAATCAGACTTTACGTGAGTATGAGGAAGAAACGGGAAAAAAAACCTGCTCGTTCATACCTTTGCTATAAGCCAAACATGCATTGCTCTGCATTGTGAGCTGAAGGATATTACAGCTTTGGTCATCTCGGGGAGGCTTTTGCAAAGTTGATTCAAATTAGCTGCATGCAAACATGGAGGGACGCTGATATGGAAAGTAGTAGTTCATCCATCAAAACTCTTCCCATGGCTCTAATTTCAACTGCTAAATTGTATGTGGATAGACCAGATAAGCTGAAGAACCAGTATATATTTGATGCAAAAATAGTGTCATAAAGGATCTAATTACGAGTACTACTTTTAGTTTTACTCATTACAAATAAACAACCTTGTATTGATTTTGCTGTTTTGTTCACTTTTACAGTCTAGAGGATGCAGTTAATTCAAAGAAGGTCCAGACCAAAGTGGTGACAGTCACTCAGACTCTGGTGGATGGCAAAGTGGTATCAGAGAGCAAGGACATCAAATCCAGTGAAAAGGTTGCTGGTGATTAAAAACTGATTTGGGGGGACCCCTTTGTAGCAAAAATAAAATGAATATGAAGAATACCATTCTGTCTGACTGTTTTTTTTAAGCTTTGTGTTGAGGAGCAAACAATCATTACAAAATGTCACAAAATGTAACAAAACCACTTCAGTCAAGACAGCTGTTCCCCTTCCAGTCTTTATACTAAGCTACGCTAACCAATCAATCTTCTCATCTAACCCTAAAGAAAAGAGAGCAAATGTTGTTATTTTTTATAATACACCTTAAACTAGTATATCAGTTACAGACTTTTAGAATGTGATAATGAAACACAGAAATATAGAAGCTGAAAATGATCCTATATCATTCTACAACTTCAACTTGCACACATACAGTAAGTTGACTTCCCCATTATGCACATAAAACACTAATGGCTGCCCCCCCCCCCCCCCCCCCCCCCCCCCCTCCCTTCCCCCACACACACCCAAGTCTGCTGTTTGTGCGGGAAATTCTTCCAGCTTCTGAGAAATTCACATTCTGACCTGCAGTTCCTAAGCCCTGTCTCGTAAAAGCCAGGAGGCCCCTATTCCCATGCCTTGTCCAAGCAGTGCTTTGTCTCTGTTTTCTGTTTATTTATGTTCACATTAGTCAGACTGGTTCCTGTGTGATACGACCTCTTTTGGTCTCGGATGAATCGCTGCATAACTTAATCATAAGTTGTGGGGAGCAACAGATTTGGGTAATTGGCTGGGACATTTTTGGACAGCTTATGTGCTTGAACTCAACCTTTAGCAATCAATCCACTATTCATCATCACAATGTCATGTTTTTTTTTAAATATTCAATTGCAACATTCCACAGACAGCCTCATTTATCATTCTGCCAGATCTGTTTCAAAATTGGTTTCCCAACTGCATTTGACAACAAGTAAAAGTTTCCTAATTTGTGCCAGTTTCCCTACGGCTGTTATGTAAAGTGTGTGTGTGTGTGTGTGTGTATGTGTGTGTGTGTGTGTGTGTGTGTGTGTGTGTGTGTGTGTGTGTGTGTGTGTGTGTGTGTGTGTGTGTGTGTGTGTGTGTGTGTCAGTCTCACTGTCAGTTGTTGTGGGTGAAGTCGTAAAGCTGTCGTCCCTAACACTCTGAGCCTTTGTTGCAGCTTTGGCTCTGCCACCCTCTTCAGCCAGACAGAGGCTGGGCAGACTAGCCCAGAGAGACAGGGAATTCAGAGAAAGAATAGAAAAGAAGGGGACTCTGGACTGACGGATACAGGAGATAGATGAGATAGGACAGAGGACACCAGTGCATGTCTCTGCTTAATGCCTGTAATTCCTCGGTCCCCTCAGAGAACTGGCTAAACAATACCTTTCTCTCTGCATGGAGAGAGGAGGCCCTCTGAGGGTTCACTTTGCTTTGTCATTAATCACTAAAGAGTCGAAGCAACCCAAGTAAAACTGGATGCTGCAACGAGGCTAAAAACAGCTCCAGCATTCACTCAGCATTTTCGTTATGGCTTATTGGCAAATGTGTTTTCACTCCCAACTTGTCAAGTACCGACGTTTGATCAGTGGCCCTACGCTTCAAACTATGACCCTAGGTACCCCTCCAGTTTTGAACGTTGCAGGGACGGCGTGTAGGTTTTACACGCATTCAGTCTCCCTTTTCAAAATAAAATTTGAACGTAGGTTTACTTACTTTTGGAAAAAAAAATACTTCGTTAGATTTAGGGAAAAATCGTGGTTTGTGTAAAAATAAGTAAGTTTGTTACGTAAACGGCGTTGCGTAAACAGCATTACGTAAGTTACGTGACAAAACTAAATTAAACTAAACTAAGTCAATGTCGAGAGAAATGTTGCCCCCCCCCGCCCCAAAAAGAAAATTCTGAATAAATTTGACATGAACTCCACATACTAAGTGTTGCAGGCGCATTGCATCATCCGAACCGCCTCCTTTTTCAAATTTAGATCCTTTTATTTAACGTTAACGAGAAGAGGCCTGTAAAGGTTTATCAGCAGCTATCATGAGTATAGATAAACAGTTTTAGCTGGAGCGTAGGAGCTCATTCAGAACTGAGTCAGAGGCCACTGTTTCATCTCATTCTCCCTTTTCCCCCAGTAAAATACTTTACAGGCTTAGCATAGATAAACCGTAAATCATCTCTCACTCTCTCTCGTTCTGTCGCACATAAACACACATTCTTGATGTTCCCCTCTACTCCACACATCTGTTAGGTGTGTCGGGTGTGAGTCAGACCAGTGCTCCCACTGGGAGCAAAACAGGGGGGGAGGGGGGGTTGAGGGAGCAGTGGTGGATGGAGAAGGGTGTGGTGTGTGTGTTTTTGTGTCTAAGGACAAGTTTGGGAGACGTGAGGACACCCAGACCGAAGGGCAGGATAAAATAAGGGTAAAGTTAGTGGAGAGAAATGGAGGCAGTGAAGGGAGAGAGAAAAAAACAAATCACTAAAAAAAGCTGCAGGAGATTCCCTCTGATTGTCAGAATAAACACTCAACCACAGGAAGTGTTCCCAATCAAAGGCTGCAATCAAAAGCCAAATGGTGGCTAGTAAATTATCTCAACTCGTCAAAATGAGATCTTTGGCCTGTTGCAACATCACAGAACATGACAGAGTAGTAAAGATACTAAAGATTTCACCTGAAATGACTTCTGGGAACACAAAACTTTCTTTTTTTACAGTTACTGGAAGTCTCGCCAGTATTTTGAGCTACCAATGTGCGTAAGAGGGGTGGAATTCCCGGGCAGTGGAGAGGTGAATGGGGGGGGGGGGGGGGGGGGGGGAGGAAGAAACTGAAAGAGAGTGAAGGATGAAAGGTGGCAAAACAGAGAGCAAGAGATGTGGAGGAGGAGGAGGAGGAGGAGGCGCAGGGGGCAGATTAAGTAAGAACAGAACTGGGCAGTGTGCCATCCAGCCACCGGTTTCTCTCCCCATTTTCATTTTCCAGTCCTGTAGAGTGGGCAGGAGAGAGAGAGAGACAGAGAGAGAGACAGAGAGGGAGAGAGAGAGAAATGGAAATCCAAACCCAAACTGAAGCTGAGTTGGCTGAACCCGACGAATGACTCATTTGTCTGGTTTTCTGTGGAAACTAACCGAAAAAGAACTCTGTGACCAGAAAGTCGCAGGCCGTACACCCACAAGGAGCGAAATAATTACCGGCTACGGCTCTGCTAAAAATACAGCGGTGCGATGAACCAGGCCTGAAACAACTGCTGCAGAAAGAACATGCCGAAGCTGAGTTCAACGAGTTAAATGCTTCATCTTCGTGACAGAGCAGCGTTCGTCTTTTCCTTTCGGACAAGCTGCCTTTTTCGAATTTTGGTTATCCCCAGTGGTTTCATGAACCTTGGCATTTTTTTTTCAATGAGTAACTAACTCACATTCCAGAGCAAAGGGTAAATGATTAAAACTGCGTGTGTGCTGCTTTGTTAAATGATAGAGAAGTTTTGAGGATACAGTGTGATAACAGATTTCTGTTCAACTGTCATGCAGATCAGGGCACAGCTGATACGGGCTTGTAGCACCAATCCATACAGGATAACACGAGAGTATGCTACGTCACCGATTCATGATACTGTGGTCAAAGGACACAAAGGACAGAGGAACTGCCAACAATACTATTTGCATCTGGGCGGAATAGCCAATGTGGTTATTTACACCTGGGTGTGGCAGAAACAAGCACCCAGGTGTCCATAGCCAAATATGCAATTTGCAGCCGACCCAGGCACACATTAGACACTGCATGTGTAAATGTAGCCTATAGGTTATGTTTGTTTTTCTTTTGTTCCTTAAACATAACCAAACTGAGACTCAAAAATGAAAATTATATTAATAAGAAAAAAAACTGAAAATAAAAAGTCAACTAAGTAAAAATAGAGCCCCTTCAGTGTAGAACCTGTTTGAGCAACTAAACTACTAGGTTTAGGAAAACATTCTGGTTTAAGTCTAAATGAGTACATTTGTCATGCTTGTTAGGTAGCTTACATACGCGGTTAAGTACATAGGTTACATAAATCAATCAAACTTCCACAATTGTTTCCACACAGTCCTTACGCTCACTTGTAGTGGTCTTGATGAGGAGTTGATGATAAGTGGATTATGGAAACGCCTTTGCCGACTAAAGTCTGACCCAGCGAACATTTATCACACATGACTGATCAGCTGTTTCATGTTGTTTTTGTCTCTGGACAGCATGATCAATACAAGCTAACATGAAAGAACAATTAAAAATTGCCTGTTTGAAACAAACTCCAACTTCTAATAAAACTATGACATAGCCGAGTTGATTCGCTTTAAACCAGTTGATGGACACGTGCCTAATTCCTTGCCTAATAGATTTGCAGACTTCTACAGACTTCTACAGACTTTTATGCAGTAAAAATATCTTAAACTATAATTTCAGATTCTTTTAGAAAAGATCTTAAGCAGCTTCTGTTGACGGAGTCCAGCTCTATGTAAATGAGGTATGATGCAGTGTATGAAAGCAGTGCAGAGCGTTGTTTTTGTAAACCTTGTTTTTATTTCTTTTCCTTCCTTGGTTTTCTGCTATTTCTTGTTCGGAAATGATATTCTTTCTTTTAGACATTTTAAAACTACTGTTCGGTAATTGGTTGCAAGCACACACATCTGTCATTAATTTCAATATTAGCTGGGTTCCCTTTACATGCTTTCAGGGGCATATTATGCAATCCATAAAGTAAAGTTAGGCCTAACCCCTCAGGGCATGTCAAAATGACCTGATATGACTTCACTGCGATGACAATGAGTCTGCTTAAATGTTGGTAGACAATTCTGTCTACCAACCAATTCTGCCCTCCCAAAACATTGGTAGGGACATGTGACCCTCTCTCATATCCTCTCTAAAATAAATAAAAATGATAAAAAATAGAATGTCTTTTTACAGGGTAGGAACTCTGTGATTTTTTAATAATTCAAAAATGCTCATGATGCCAACTGAGGACAATAAAGTGGGGTTGAAGAAATGAAATAAATTAAAACCATTATTTTCATAACAGCCATGGCCATTTGTACAGACTTCTTTGTTTCTTTATCAATTATCTTTATCAAAGTCAATGCACTTACTGCAGGATGCTGTTCGAGAGGGAGTTCTAAATATAGAGATGGTTTGGGAGAATTTGTTTTTTTGACGGGAGGAATTTCCATCACAGGAAGGGAGAGTCTGTGTACAAAGAGCTGCAAAGGTTGGAATGACCATAATTCCAGCATGCCCATGAGGGGTGACGCATGGTCACATATACACACACATACACGCAGTTCAAAGACACACACACAGGCACACCTGCATGCTTCATCTTCATGCCCTGAGCTGTGATACAAAAGGCCGGTGTAACATAATCTTGACGAAGCTTTGTCTTGTTTCCCCACATGAAATCTAAATCTTAGTAGATGAGGCAGAGAGTGAGAATGAGGAAGACAAGGGGTGTGACTTTGGGAACTAAACTTTTCCAACTTTGTTTTTTATGTCCACCCTGATCTCCTAAAAATGTTCCACTACAACAAAACTGCATTGTCATTTACACTTTGAGGTAAATGTTTTTTTTCTACCGGATTGCGTTTCTTTATGACAAATATGTTTCTAATCATAGTCCGTGAAAGCCCACATGTTGGGGTGGATGGATGGCTCAAACAAACACAGGACTTTCACCCAGGAGACAGCTGTAACAAACATACTTATTTTAATCCAAACCCTGTTTTCTTTTTATAACTAAACCTAACCAAGTAGTTTTGTTTGTTTTTCTTTAACCACATTTTTAAAACTGCAACCGTAATCCCTGAGAAAATACATTTCCCCCAAAACTTAATTGAGAATGCAGTTTGGTTGCATGGGAACGTGTCATATTCAGCTCCATTCTGTCTTGTGAATAAAAAATGAGAATAGATAAGCACTAAATAACTTAATGTATGCACTGATTGGCCCATCAAATATCCAAATATAAATACTGTAAATTGTAAAATTCCTAATACGGTAGCGATATAATTGTATGTGCTTATTTGCTTAAAACAAAGAATTAACTACCAAATACACAGTTTATACCCGGTTTTAGCTCATTGCTTTGGTTCTCCAGCCTGATGTGAACATTACCTGCACTACGCAAAACAGATTGGCTCCTGTTTATGTTGAGCATTAGCATGCAAAAGATCAACATTATATTGTATTGGTGAAAACCAACCCAGAGCCACATGGAGAGTGAATATTGAACTTACTCCAGGTGGCCTTGTAAGATGATGCTGTTCTTCTTTATGTGTAAGTAAGTGGTGATTTGCATACTTGTTAGCCCAAACAATTTGATTAGATGTATTTCTGTGAGTTTGTCTTTCTGTGATAACGTTGACCTTGTTCATTGTCTTAGTGTGCATGTTTGCATGCTGACATTTGCAAATCAATATCAAAGTACATCTTAGTCTGATGGGAATGTCGTTGGTTTTCAGGTATTTGGTCTTAAACCAAAGAATTGAAGTAATCAAAATTTTCCCCTGATGATGGCGCTAGATGAAACCAAAGGATCCCCAACGTTTTAACAAACCCGAGGAAAACATGTACCAAATGTCATGGCAATCCATCCAGTAGTTGTTGAGGTATTTCAGTCTGGACTAAAGTGGTGGACCGACCAACCTACTTGGAGGCACACTGCCAAACAAAGATAAAGAACATAGATTTTATTTACGGGCAAAATAAATCTAGTCGACAAACATACAAAAGCTATGCAGATCACAATGTTAGTGTGTAGTGGGGTCGTGGTCTCTCTCCTTGTTGTCCTTCAGTCTTCACATGGGGCTGTTAAATGCTGGTGATCCCAAATAGTGGACAATTCGATCTGAGGAACCCGATTCCATTGGTTATGAAACAAAGGATCATTCCATTCGGTCTAGGGGGAGCTGCATTTCTGACTTAACATAAAATTGCTTCGTTTATCCCAATAGATCATGATATATAACCTATTCTAGTCTATTTATAATACTGTTAATAAAAAACAGAACATAACTCATGTGCTTTCAATCAATCTCCTTAGTGTGCGTGAATAAAACACCGTGTAGACATCTAAATCTGCGGCACCACCGTTTGCAGCTTGACTTGACATTCCCTTCAGTCTGTAGATTGCCCCAATGGGGCAAAAATGGAATCGGGACCAAAAGTTCTGATTTACAACAACAAAAGCAGGCGGGCCAAGAAACCGTGTCTCTCCACAGATCTCCTCCTCTTAGTTTCAGTAATACGGACAGTCCACACACAAACACACAGCAAACAGGTTGTCGATTATTGTGAGGCAACAGCTAAAAGATAGACACAAGTATCTTGGACAAACATGTTGTTTAAAGATTAAAAAGAAGGGGATCAATGACCTTTTTTTTTTTAAATAGATGATTCGATGATAGGCAAGACTTGACCTCAGCAACACTGACTACCCAAACATAGAAACAGATAATTTAGCTTTTTTTTTTTCGGTCAGAGCATTTGATTGTATTTAATGCTGTCGGGATGTAATGGTAATTTTAACAAACATTACCAAAAAATGGTTTCGAAGAAAATAACCAACTCTAGCTCTAAATACAGGGAAGATATGCACCCAGTTACCCAACAGAAAAATCCCAAATCGGTTCCCATGTCACTGTGACAAAGCACCTGAGCAAAATTATGTGGTGTTTTCATGTAGTTGGCGGTCAAGAGAGATTAGAGAGTAGGTTGTTGCATTAAAACACTCTGAGCAGCTCATTGTTTGTTGTTCTTAGTAAAAGTCCTTGGTCTTGCCCCGCATTCCTCTCATGAAGAAAATCTCTTTCAAACCTTTTACTTGCTCATATATTCTCAGGACATCATTGTCTACCCTGAATGTTTTGGGGGGTACTTGGGTGTCTACTGAGTGGGAACAAGCTCAAAGACCCGGAGAGAAAACGAATAGCAATTCCATCTTACTTGCTGATGGTTGTACAGTTGTGGGGCAAAGGTTAGGGCCATTCAGGGATACTGTTGCTCTCTGTTTACTCGGTTGCCACGGTGACACAGTGACGAAAGAGCTCTGTCAAATTGTATGCTGCAGCCATAGCAACAGAGTCCGAGTAGAAAGGACGTTCCCATTCAAATGGACAGAGCAGGATGGTCGGAGCGGCGGCCATTTTGAATGTGTACCGTTGCCATTGGGACCTTTGTACCTGGCTAACTTGCGTATAAACTAAACCGACTTCAGGGCCATCTCCATAGCTGCGTCGGCTCTCTTCCCTGACGAGATGCTACAACACTTTACTGATGTGTGCTCTCACCATAACAACTAACAACAATCGGCATTTTCTTTTGCACAAGTCAAACGACCATGGAAAACAGCTTGATGTCCGTTCTACTACTATTTTAGTTCATTGGCTCCAGCAGCAGACTTTTGGGGTTAGTTTTTGCAGAGCAGAGAAAGAATCATGTGCCTAACAGCTGGACAGGAGAAGTGAATAGTGGATAATGATGCTCTCTAAAATCATGCAATTTCTTTAGTTTTTGTTTAGTGTCTCTACCGAATGCATTCTGGATATGTAACTGGATCTATTTAAGTGCATGTGTGTGTCCTATCTTGTCTTTTCGTGTCTGCATTTGAGTCCAATTGCGCGTAGCGGTCCACCTACAGTGTTAACAGAGGCCAGCCAGTGTCTGTCATCGCAGCAACACCTCCCTTGTGACCTCACAAGGATGCATCACAGTCCTCTGCGGACCAGTCATGCAAGAGAGCTTCTTAACTCCTGAAGTAGATATACACACACACATCAACGGCCCTATAACTTTTGTTCTTAGGGTCCCAAATTCTAGTTTCTGGTTATTATGTTAAAAGCTTGACGTTGGAATCGTACTTTAGATTTGTGTGAACCGCGTAGGACTCCGCCCAGCCGGGTCAAGCATTAACATCTTGCAACAACTTGTGGTAAATGTCCACCCTTTCCCCTTCTCTTTAGCACATCCTCCCCAATGGAAGCGCCGTCCCTAAGGGAGCCCCTTTTAGGGATGACTAACAGACAGGAAGTGCCACAGTTTGTACGCTCACTGTACAGGATGTGCTGCTGGATTTCAGCAAGTGCTACAGGGCAGCACGCTCTTCTCTCCCACGTGACTTTCATTTCTGAGACACACGAGGGACAGTTCATATGTGAATAATAGCTAGTGTCTACATCTATTTATCGGCTGCAAATATTAGCACTTCACTCCCCCCCGTGGAGAAGCCCAAAAGTCTAATCACAAGACACAACGAAGCAAATCCAATTCTTAGGATGCCTTTCCCTGGGGGGGAGAAAAAAAAAATCCTCTGTTTGAATCCAAATTTAATCACCGGGATCATAACTATTCTCTTCATCTCCAAAACAGCCCTTTCTCAGACACCCAGTGCATGCCGATGAATTTTGCCAGCGGTAGGTCAAGCAGCAGTAACACAGCTCCGTGCTGAATCCACAGACTTCTTCCAGCTGGCTTATTCAGCCCTCCTGATTACTGGGATATGACCAAAAAAGGCCTTTCGCTGCTACTGGGAACCCGGCCCTTCTTCTGTCACCCACACAGAGTCGGACTGTTGCAAAATTCTGCTCGAAGGTCAACAAGGGGGGTGGGGGGGCTTTGGTAAGAACGAACGAGAGAGACAGGAAGATAGCAGCGGTTTAGCATTTGAGCACACGCACATGAGCCTGTGACCTTTGAAAGCAGGTAAACAGTGAGACCTTTCCGTCATTTTCGACACAGTGCGTGTACTTATTAACTAATCCACCTGATACAGGGCAGGGAGTGCGGGAACAAGTTATTTTATCTGCCCTGGCAAACATTCATGGCCCGGGAGATTACCACATGACAGCTTTACGGGAGAGTAGCCGTAGCACATGAAGAGTTACGGGGTTAACTGGGGTTACGCTAAAAAATGGCCACTGATATTCTCCTACGGCCAATGCTCCCTCTAATCACACTGTGCAAACAAATCCTTACAGTAATGAGGCGAAACTTCAAACGAGTGAGGAAATTAGTTTGAATCGCAGCAGACAGCTTGATCACAGCATACATTTTTTCAAGTCTTGGCTCAAACGCCGTGTTGTTACGTAAGCAGACTAAATAGTCTGGTCTTCCTGTGGTCTTTGGGGAACACTTTGTGCTTCTGGACACATAAAGGACTATGTAAGGGGGGACTCCTGCAGTGATCTCATTTTCAAGGCATCTTTGATGTTTTGTCCTGACTTCACAGAGGCCTCTGTGAATGCAGGCCAACCTCGGGTATGCAGAGGTTGGCCTCACCTCTGCATACCCGCAGATCATCACATCCTCGTCTGTGCTCAATTTAGTGAAGAACAAACCTTCCTTATAAGAGCAGAGAGGAGAGTGCAGCTTCCCTACCGGGGAGAGCGTGAAAGGAATAACCTTGTGTTCTGCTTGCTACTGACGCCAAACATGTGACTCCAAGCGTGAAACAAATATGGCAGCGTTGACACTTTTGGGTTTGATGCACAGTGACAGATGATCAGCCTACTTTATGTTTAAGCCACCAAAACTCAAAAAAACAGAACCACATGGGTGATGCAAAAACCGACAGTGCAGAAGAAAAGTACACTTTTTCCCATTGATCTACATTGGGAAAGAGACGTCTGTAACTCAGTGGATCATTTTTTCTCAATCAACTTCCCAGTACGAACACTTGAGTAGCCTCTATTTAAATCAGCTCGCAAAAGTTGTAAAATGCACTAAAGGCCAAATCCAGAGTCATTTTTTTGCTGCTGTTCATGTGAATGAGTCCGATAACAAGGGCTTGGAGGCGGGGTTAAGCGGTGCTCTTGTTCTATGGGCCCATGGGAGGAAGAACACCCGAATATCTGGGTCATTTTAGTTTTGGCTCCATGAGCCACTGAGCAACTTTCATAGAAATGAACAGGAGCTGTATACATCTGCGGACAACTCCCCAAAAATGAAGCCAAAACATCTCGATCGCTCCCTGGTGGCTGGCTGCAATATTGGGCATAAGTCCCACTCCGTCCATGTTAGCAGATGGGACATCAAATACAATTTTCCTAACAAATGTTTGTGTCAGTTTAGGTAGTTCTTATCATGCTGATGTATGTTCAAGTGTTCACTTTTTTGTTAAATTGATTAGTTATTTGCTGCATTAAAAAAAAGGTGTGATGTCATGACTGACAGCTGTAATTCTCTCTCGCTCCCAAGCTGTGGCCGTGCTCGACTCGCGATTGGTCCGAGCGAGTGTTTGTCAGCTGCTGTTTCCATGTCGGGACCCAGAGTTGGGTCACAGGAGATTTTATTCAGATCGCCAGTTCACCTTTTGACCACATGAGGGAGCCTGAATGTTCGTATTGTTCTGATACTTGTAGCCTACTTATAACATTGAATTTTGTTTGTTTGAAGAGAGGGAAGAAAACAAGAGCCTGGAATTGCATTAATTTAGTTGATTTAACATGTACTTTTCAATTATACATGCATTAAACAAACGTTTTTTCGAACGTATATATGTCTTCTAAACGACTGGTTTACCTAATCAAGATTATATTAGGTGATGTGCAGATGACCGTAAAAATGGTCGGAAACTTTCATTCAGGCACAATTTCTCTCTTCTCAGGATTTATAGTTAAGGACTGTTTTGAATTGTTCCGCGATGATTTGTCATTTTTAAAAAGCAAGTCACCAGAAAAAAACTTCTTTGGTCTCCACCAACTCCTGACGGACATATCTAACTCTTTAGACACTAAATGATCCACTATGTTTGCCAGATAGTCACTAATATAGATTAGAAGAAATGTTAAAACCAATTAACATTAACGTAATTCGCAATTCAAATCTCTAAGCGACACCTTCCACGTCGGATCACATTTTTTAGTTTTGCCCCGCTCACATTGAGCCGCTACTGGATCTCTTTCTGTTTGTTGTCTTTACTTGAACATTAGTTTAAGGGCGAGGAGCCACTTAAACCTTTTATTTTGTGTCTGTTATTAATTATGCTACAGGTATTACCACCATGTCTGGCTTTTCTCTCATTCATCTTCATCACTGGACAGGATTATCCTGGGAACATTTCTTTTCAAACCGGTCTCCACACTACATTAAAAACCCCTTAAATCCCAAAATTGGTGCACTCACAGCTTTTCCTTTATCCCGTGAATTGTCAAGACAAAAAAGACATTTGTTTAAACCAAAGACACACACACAACAATGGGACCTCGTATAATCTGGAGGCTTGATAATGCCGACCTAAATTAAAGATGAGATCACCGTCTTCTGTCTCCAAACAGCAGAGGAGAAGCCCAGTCCAAAGGCCCGGGCATGTCGGACGACCACAGACCCTCGTGTCAAAAACACCAGGGATTGCAAAAAAGTCAAATCAGCTTGGTCTCCTGGCAACAGAAAAAAAACACCTGTCTCAAAGAGAGCGTTAGTTTGTCGATTATTTAAACAATAACAAGAATGTTTGGGAAATCTTTCCAAAGTGGTGATGTCAGTTTGTATAACTCAGAATGGCATCACTGTGTGATACTATAATCCCACCGGCTTTCCTTGACCGGAGGGGTTCACACGCCACCTCTATGTCCACAGGTGATGTAACCCACCAACATGGCAGCTGTAAAAGCATTTTTCAAGGTAGTCAGAAACAGTCGGTATTAGAGTCAAATCAGGGATAAATAAATGTGAGGCTATAAAGGGGACATCTAATTCCTCCTCTCTCTGATTCATGACTTTCTTCACTTCCAAGCAGAATATGAACCCAGCGGACATTTCCATGAGCCAGACCTCCGGAACACCTCATGAGACCTGTTTTTTGCGTGCCAAGTTTGTGAGGGGGAAAGAAAAAAAAAAGCAGAGAAAGAGGTTTAGGAGTGGAAGACAAGAAGCGAGAGAGTTAGAGAAAGTGTTGAGATAAGGCAAGATATAAATGTGGCAGCAGTCAATTAAAGTGACTTAGTGCCACGGTAAGCCTTTCACTTGAACGGCCTCCGATGATGCACGATGAACTGGCAAACACGTTGTTATCTCTGCGGGGATTCGCCGTGAAGCCACTCAGCAACACGGCGACGTCGTCAGAGCGTGTGGGAGATTACACGCATGTGAGGACAACAAGGTGGACAGCACTCTCATATCCGCCAGCTCCACCCTGTGTCCTAAAAGATGACCATGTCTTCATTTGAACCTTTATTTATCCAGGATGATAATTGGTGCTGGCCCCTGGTAGACTTCAATTAGTTGAAGTTACGGCCACATATTATCAGTGTTTACTGAGCTTAAAAACACTTGATAGACAGGCTATGCGAAGAAGACATCATCAAGGCATGTAGGCATTTATAATATATTTGTTGTCTTCTATTTACATTTTTGGTGCACACAGCCCTCTGTCAAGAGAAAATGGTTCATAACGTGTCTTTTAAAATGTTTAAAGTGTTGTAGAGATGCCGTATAAGGCTCAGGTGGGGACCTGTCAATCACAAAGTAGCCCCGCTCTAAAGCATACTCCTCTTTATGGTCTGTTTGACTCTAAGTGGACCATCATTTACTAAATGAACATCATGCTGTATTGAAGAAGACTTGAAACTAGAGATTGAGACCATAAACTCATGTTTACAATGTTTGCTGAGGTAATAAATCAAGAGAGAAGTAGAGTCATTTTCTCATAGACTTCTATACAACCAGACTTCTTTTTGCAACCGGAGGAGTCGCCCCCTGCTGGTCAGTAGAGAGAATGCAGGTTTAAAGCACTTCCGCTTTGGCTTCACTCTTCAGAAGTTGCCACCTGGTTACACAAAAGACAAGACAGTGGTATTGATCTCCTTCTGTAACTCTCCGCAAGAATGCAAAAAAGCACATTTCCCCAAACGTTGAACTATTCCCATCAACAAGAAATGAGCACAAGGGCATTATTTCAAGCAGCCGTCCTCAGCATTGTATCCTCATTCAACCCAATGTTAGCGTATGTGTTTCACATCAAATACGAGATAATTTCCTTCGATGCAACAGACCAGGCATTACCTTCATCATTTTGTCCGTGATCTTGTCAGAACCCACAGTAAGTCATACTCCTGAGTTTAAAGGCTAGCTGGTTACAACTGCAAAACTACTGAGTGCCTTTGTCCGTCATTTTTATGTGGCGGTAAATCAGCTGGGTTTGTCTGCCTGTTCTGTGACTCTCAAACATGCAAGGACACCGGAAGGTTTAAAGGTCTTAATGTGTTACGCACACATGCATTCACACGTTCACACGTAGTTAGTGTGATTACATGATTACAAGCATGGCCTTAAAAGCCTTTCAGGGGCAAAATTAACACTGCTTGACTCCATAAATCAAACAATACAAAGACCAAACAGTATGCTTCCAACCAAACTCTAAGACCAAGATATTCTATGAAACATTTGGAACAATTTAACTGATTCATATGTTCTTCAGGCTGTAAAAAGGATCAGACAATGTCGTTCTTTCACTGCTTGGCCGGAGAGCGAGTTGAAAAGGGTCGTGGGGGAGGGTAATGTGGTTGAAATGTCTGAAAGCCCTTCAGTTCAAGCTCAGCAAAGAGTCTTTCTGAAGCGTCTTCACGCTGAGGAATCTGGAGACGATTCTGCCAGGAGCCACACAGAGGTCTCACTCAAATCCAGCCATGTTTTCACTCCGGAGGGGTAATCACCCTGGCATCTGCAGTCAGTCCTGTATGCCGCTGCTTTGTGCCAATGCAGGAAGTAGTGTGTTCTGACTGTGCAGCGAACCACAACCATCTTTCTCCGAGCTTAACCAAGTGTTTTACTTGTCTTAACCGTGACGGTGCAGTAACCGTAGTTTATTTATTGTGTTTGTCATGAGTACTTTAACACTGAATATTACGGCGTTTCTTATTTTAAATTTTAACATTTTTGAACAGGGTTGATTTCTCTGAGCTTTCGCACCGCGAATAAAGTCATCGACCAATCACATTGTGCGGAACAGAGGTATTCAAAATGACGTACACACTGCGTAACAGTTAAACAGATGGGTCAATGTAAAACAGCTGCCTGCTGCATCTGGATACAAGGTTGATATGAGTAACTTTGTGGGCCACATCGTCAAAGCAGTGAGCTGTTAGGAGATAAAACACTGAAAAGAGGGGGGGTGCTAATACTCTCACATGAAATGTAATTATATGATCCAATAAAAAAACATTATTAGTGCAGCTTTAGTGTGTTTACCAGGAGTACACAGACCAGAGGTTGTGGGAGGAGAGCTGTGGCTCCTTTCTGCCACTGTAACCTCGAACACACCTCAGCATGTCATTATTTCTTTATTCCCATCATCACACCAGGTTTCATTAACTACGAGCTGTTGTTGACAGTGTCGGACTAAAATTGAATTAGGAGGCGATGACTGAAGCTTTGTCAATAATACCAGTACTCCCAGGAGCCTTTAGTGTTTAGTTTGGTCTGGGTTGATCTCAATGAAGTTTTGGGACACGTATTACTACATGGCAGGCCTCTGCTGAGGTTCAATTCTGGGAAAAGCAGTGGAAAAAATTACTCTGGGAAATTTTTCCACACAAAAAGTAGACACATTGCCTCCACACACACACACACACACACACACACACACACACACAGACACACACACACATGGTCTATTCATAGTACAATCATTTATGTCTTTCCCAGCTCCATGTGTGTTTTTGTATCTTGGTTGGACAGCTTTCTGGCAAGGGAAGATAGAAAAAAAGATCATCCCTGTAATTAATGAAGATCTTGAGACCAGCCAAACCGCACCACACACATCAACACAGTTATATGTGAGTGTGTGTGTGTGTGTGTGTGTGTGTGTGTGTGTGTGTGTGTGTGTGTGTGGTTCACGTTCACGTTCACGAGCGGCGGGGTGTACGGAGGGTTAAAGCGGCAACGTCCGACTGTCTCTTTAGTCATCGCAGCATTGGAGAAAGTGTCTTTCATCTCGCTGACGAAGGCTTCCCGCACCGGAACGGGACCAAAGTCCAGTGTTTAAAGAGCGATCACACTTGACAAACTCTCCCTCTGTGCAGCGTGAACCGCAGCGTTGTCAGGCTAATTAACGAGTTTGTCCTGACCTATTAAAACACACTCTCGTCTGTATGAGTGTCAAAGCTCTCCCTCCCTCCTATCACTGTATGTCTCATTCACACTAATAATAGAGCTCATTTCCTGTCGGTTGCTGACGGGTAATCTGGTGTGCGTTTATGCTCTTCAGCGTTGTCATGACAATACAAAAAAAAATGAATGGGAAGTGCACCATGTGACTGTCCCGACTGCAGTTGCAAAAGCATGTCAGTTAACTGGGTGAATAATTTGTTTCTGTCTCAGTACAGTCACATTTTCTTTCTCGAATTCAAGTTCCCTTTTTTTTCTTTTTCTTTTTTTTTTTTTTGCTGGTGTATGATTAGCCAGACAGATACTATAGTGTCCAAACAAAAAGACAAGCATTCGTCCTTGGTGGTACGTTAATGAAAACCATATCAAACTGTCTACAGTAGTTCAGGTCCAGCAGCTACTGCTGGAATGTGTGGGGGAGTCGCTGTTGTCAAAACAAGGACTGAACTGTTTGGGAGTTACTAAGACTTTCAGGATTCGGTTTTCTGATGACCAGCAGGAAACAAATCTGAGGAGAAAGAAAAACCATCCTGAGCTGGTATTCTTTTGTTCTCTCTCTCTCTCTCTCTCTCTCTCTCTCTCTCTCTCTCTCTCTCTCTCTCTCTCTCTCTCTCTCATCTTCTTTCAGGTTCACCCTCATGCTCACTCAGATTATATGGCCCCTATAAACACACTTTTGTAGACTTACCCATTCAGACCAGGCTGTTCTCATACACTGTTTTCAGCTATACCTATGAAAAGTAATGCACTATAATTTGCTTATAACTCATGTAATCAATTTTATAAGTAATCTCTGTAATCGTGAGCCCGACAGGTGATGTGGTATAAAGAGCGACAAAGTTTGCATACGGAGGAGGTCGGGTTGGATGGGTTGGTCTCTAGACAACACAGGACTGCTGTTTGTGTCCCGGGTAAAACCAGAAGTCAACAATGAGCTATGTGTCATGCAACATGTGTACTTAAGTAACGCCTTTTTCATTGTTATGCTAACCCAATGTTGACTTATTTGTCACGTTACTTACGTAGGTGCTTAAGTATAGCCACTTCCGTAGTTATTTCAACCCAAAGTTGACTAATTTGGCACGCTGATTGCTTGTATTGCTGAACATTTCTGGAAATAATGCATGAAAAAAATGAACTATTCGGTAAGATATCACACAAACTGTTGCACGACGACATGTTATCCAGACGGACGTGAAAACACGTAGTCTTTCAGAAACAATTGCATCGGATGCCAAGGAGACAATGGTTGGGTTTTGGGGGCAAAACGGAGCAGTGGTAGAACCAGCTGCACGTGGCGATGGATGTGTGACAGTGGCACATGAAACCGGTGGCGCGATGAATCTATTAGGACACGTGTGTGGCAGTGAAAGGAGATGAACATGACAACCCTGTGACACGTTGACTCAGCAGCTGGTGTCACCTCAGTCCACTGTCCCTTCAGTCACATGGTTTCAAGCCACAAAACTTTGAAATGTTCTCTTTTCCTATAGAAATAAGAATCTGAGCATTTCTGTGTCATTTGATAACATAGACATCCAACAATTGAGCCGTATATTGATTCACATTAAAGGTAAGATTTGCCTCTGGGGAAGTGGGAAAGGTAAAATTCGACTCTATGTGATCTTTTTTGGACAACAAATACACTACTTTTTCTCTCCCATTCACCGATCCTCCTCTCAAGTGCAAAGCCCAGAGCCCATTGGATAGTTCAGCTACACGGATTTCAGACACAAAAAATCGTCACGGTGGAATAATGAAACTCATGCAGTGACGACAGGAAAGCAGAGATTCAGACTGAGAAATGAAACTTAAATTGAAAGCAGGAGATTGACCCTTCGGATTTCTTGGCCTGCACTGCTCCCTGGTGATGTTTGAGTAGAAGAACGTGGAGGGTTTTTCTTTTTATTGAGTTTGACCACAAGATGCTGCTGTTACTGTACTCTCAGTAGTCTCACAAAGACTACGGGAACGAAGCAAAGTCAGTAATGTGCATTAATGGGACATGAATTCATACAGAAGGAGATAGAGAAGAGGAGAGAGGAGCTCAGTGTATCCTAGGAAGTCCCCCAGCAGTCTAAGCCTATAGCAGCTTATCTAGGGGCTAACTATAAACCTGAGCCAGTCCTAACGATAAACCTGAGCCAGTCCTAACGATAAACCTGAGCCGGTCCTAACGATAAACCTGAGCCGGTCCTAACGATAAACCTGAGCCGGTCCTAACTATAAACCTGAGCCGGTCCTAACGATAAACCTGAGCCAGTCCTAACTATAAACCTGAGCCGGTCCTAACGATAAACCTGAGCCGGTCCTAACGATAAACCTGAGCCGGTCCTAACTATAAACCTGAGCCGGTCCTAACTATAACCCTGAGCCGGTCCTAACTATAAACCTGAGCCGGTCCTAACTATAACCCTGAGCCGGTCCTAACTATAACCCTGAGCCGGTCCTAACTATAAACCTGAGCCGGTCCTAACGATAAACCTGAGCCGGTCCTAACGATAAACCTGAGCCGGTCCTAACTATAAACCTGAGCCGGTCCTAACTATAACCCTGAGCCGGTCCTAACTATAAACCTGAGCCGGTCCTAACTATAACCCTGAGCCGGTCCTAACTATAAACCTGAGCCGGTCCTAACTATAAACCTGAGCCGGTCCTAACTATAACCCTGAGCCGGTCCTAACTATAAACCTGAGCCGGTCCTAACGATAAACCTGAGCCGGTCCTAACGATAAACCTGAACCGGTCCTAACTATAAACCTGAGCCGGTCCTAACTATAAACCTGAGCCGGTCCTAACTATAACCCTGAGCCGGTCCTAACTATAAACCTGAGCCGGTCCTAACTATAAACCTGAGCCGGTCCTAACTATAAACCTGAGCCAGTCCTAACTATAAGCGTTATCATAAAGGAAAGTCTTTAGCCTACTCTTAAATGTGGTGACTGTGTCTGCCCCCCGGACTGAAACGGGAAGCTGGTTCCACAGAAGAGGAGCTTGATAACTGAAGGCTTTAGCTCCCATCCTACTTTTTAAGACTCTAGGAACCACAAGTAACCCTGAATTTAGAGAGCGCATTAGCTGTTCAGTCCGTCTGCTACTTGGTCATTGATGTTGGTGGCCTGTTACAGAAGAAAGCGTGTTTCCATCATCTGAGTTTGTTTCATACATCACAGCTGTCTCTCAAAGCCAATGAGATGAGTTAAAACTCCGCCATTAGGCCTGGTGTCCACTAAGTATGTCAAAGGATTGCGGTGCAGTGCTGCTGTGTGGAGCATGTAGAAACAACTTTCTACCACATGGTGGTGCTCTTTCCATACAGAATAGTTCTGCAGTCAGGCATAGAAGCGTGTGGTTAATGGCTCTACTTTACTTGGACTTTCACATTAGGAGATGTAGGCAGCGTCATCAGAATGCAAAAGAAATAAATAATAGATGGGACTTGTTAGTCATTGAACACAACATGTCATCCACCGTCTGCAATGAGCCCTTCACTTACTACAAACATGTGCCTTATCAAATTGCATCTGATGTGCAATTACTGTGAGGGGGAAGAGCATTCAAATCTTTACATTACCCTGTACTACAAGGCTAGTTCCACATATCTTTTGGTTATCTGGTTTAACATAACCCTAATGGCAGCTAAGCGGTCCTACGAAGCTGCTTATCAACTCGGAAAAATCAACCCAGGGTTTCTCTATCTGGCTATGAGCGCGTTCCCATAAAGGGGCGGGGTTTGCAACATATGACCAATCACACACATGGACAAGTCTGCTGTCAGCAGAGCGGCTCATTTAAAAAAAACGAGAGAAAACTAAAAAATCTGACAAATATGAACAATTTAAACACATTATTCAGGCTGAATGTAAGAACATTGAAAATGCCAAATGACAGATGGAAGAAAGGACAGCTGGCAAGAAATCGCTAACTGTATGAACAGATTATTATAACACTGCTTCTTCGAGAGCACGATAGATCTGACTATAATTACACGTGTTAAATTAAAATCCACATGATGCTTGGATGTATTCTTATTCTTTCAGCTGCAACTCCAGCGATGTGAAACGGACTCAGGGGCAAATAAAAAAAAATATAAAAAAATATTTCATAGAGGTAACAAGGTTTCCTTGCATAACTTATAATATCCCCCACTGTAACCGGAGCAAAGTAACACTGCATCCAGTCCGTGACTGTAAGACAAGACTTTGACATGTCACACTGCAACACACGGCTCAAGAAGCTGACACATGAAAGTTCATATATATATTATGAATGTATGATAAGAGAATATAATATATACAACATTTTATTTCCTCCCAATTCTGTTTCACACCGCCGGGGTTGTGGTTGAATGAATAAGGCTAAAATATTGCCGCACACACCATAAGAATACATCTATAAAACATGAATTCAACCCAATACACACATGTAATTATATTATGTGTAATTATAGTCTGATCTATCGTGCTCTAGATGGGCAGTGGTATTATAAACCTGTTCATTTTGCATTCACACAGTCGGTGATTTCTTGCCAGCTGCCCTTTCTGCATTTGTCAGTTTAAACTGTGTTGCTTTTAATCAGGATTATGACTTTAACTTCTTCGTATTTGTGAAACGAACGATCCACGTAGCTTTGATTGGTCAGTAGTTGGTGCTATTATACAAGCTATCTTATCGCTAACATCAGCATAAGTAACCATGGCAGCGAACCTAGGACTGAAAGGTTCTCATCTCTCTCCCACCACTCATTAAGTTCCATGAAATACCGAACAATCGGTCAGAGATTCCAACACCAAGCGCCATTCTACATCAGCCCCATCTCCATCACAAGGCACACAAGGTCAGGCAACAAGTCAACGGAGCACACAACGCCCCCTTTGCTCAGTCGGGACCTGGGCTGGGTAGTAATAAGAGACGTGTGCCTGGGTAATGCACATAAGCCAACAGTCAACACGTTCAAAACCAACGTGCTGGACAATGGGCGTCATTCAATTCTTCAACCCTGCACAAACTTCATGCATGTCAAGGAGACACAGCAGAACGTTAACGGGCCTGACAAGATAACAAAGAGGATGCTGGGTGAGACAGTGTTCAATCAAACTCAGCATGACAACAAACTGGCTCCATCAATGGAAGACCTCATCTTCTTAAAAATAATGGACACAAATGTCTACAGGGACGACACTAACAGTTAACCTTAGAGTGAACCCTGAAGTTACCTCGCTAACCCCAAATCCTGCTTCGTAGAACAGGCCTCAGGTGTTGAGTCTGAGCCTGGAGACCTCCTCCCCACCATGGAACCTGGAGAGAGTACCGGCCACACAAACACATAACAGGCAGAACTCAGACTACAGAACAAATGTCCATCTTTGATGTGTCCTTGGGACTGTGTTTCCACACTGAGCAGCAGCGGAGGGAAAGTAACACAAAGAAGAACCAAGAAAGTTAAAATATAGAAATATAATATGATGCGAATGCCAACACAGTCCTTAGGGCAGAGTGGCATAAAACAGGTGACATTTATGCTTTATCTCAAAGTGTCTTCAAACTGTGTTTTCGGTTTTACGAGAAAAAAAGACCTCAAGAGTGAGGAATAACTGGTTGGTTTGACAAATGGACGTCTGGTTAACCACCCCAAGTGCATCTAGACGCTAATTTTAACCAACGACATACGGTATGGTCCAAAATACTCAGGAAAACAAATTTCTCATACCACCAGACAGCTAAGGGAATATCAGAGTGAAGTCCTCTTAATCGGCTCATGATGCTGTTTTACAGTGGTGCCAGTTAACCAAAATGAATGTGAGGAATTTATTACTTACTCATCCGCTGAGGGAACTGAAAGTAAAGGGTATACCGCATATTTCGGTCCTCCTGTGCTATGGCCTTCTGAATGTTGCCCTTCAAAAAACCAGTCAAATGACAGTCCACTGTGTAGTATATTGGCATGTGGTTCACACTGGCATGTGGTTCCATTTCTACGATATCGAGATATTCGGTACGTATTAAATCGCCAAGCAGCAGTAAAGGCGGTGTGACAGCAGAGTATCAACTCCTGGGGCGAATCCTTGTTCGAGGGCTTGAAAGCGTGATGATAGGAAAATGTTGTTCTTTCATTGACCGACTGTCTGCACTTAAAGATTTCCACGGCATCTCCTCTCTGTGTCCCTTGTTGTGGACATAATCCACAATTTGTTTCCCAGAAATTGTCCATTGACGTAGACTCCTGCATAGGGGCCAGATTCTCGTCTTGGAGGAACGCGAATAGTTTGTGGGATTGTTATTGTGATAGGAAGATGAAGTTCATTGTGACGGGTAAACTTCACACCAAATCCTAAGTACATGCAGGAATCTGAAACTCCACACATGGCTTCGGAGAATGGGTTGAAAAAAAAGGACCTGCATGCAAAAGTAATACCCGTCGTAAAATGTTCAGAAACACGCAAAAGCGCTGCAATCGTCCTCGGATAATGTAAACTTTGTAGTATCTCTGTACACTTCCGGCCTGGTCTCACCAAATGAAGTATGAATAACACAGAAATTCATGTAGTGTATAACAATATTGCATTTGTCATTTCACGCCAAGGGTGCTGCCGGGATGATGTAGTTAGCATCACACTGGTTCCCTCAACAAATGGTAAATGGACTGTACTTGTATAGAGCTTTTCTAGTCTTTCCGACCACTTTCACACTACTTGTCATCATTCACTCGTTCACACAGTGATGGCAGCTAAGAGCCACCTACCTAACTCATTCACACACCGTAGTTTTGGGGTTAAGTGTCTTACTCAAGGACACATCAGAGCCAGGGATCGAACCACCGTTCCTCTGATTGAAGGACGACCCTGCTCTCCACTTAGCCACAGTCACCCTAAAAACAAAAACACAGTGAACGCACGAAAAAGCTAACTCTATGAACGAACTACACTATGGTCACATGACTTCGCCGTGATGATGTTTTTCTGGTGTCGTTTAGACACTTGTTAGCAACCGCTTTTTTTAAGACACGTAAAAGCTTTAAAATTGACCAGAGGGGTATCTACTGGTGTATTTTTTTATCGTAGAACAAAACATTAAAATCTCTTAAGCTTGTGTTAATCACAGACCTTATTTAGGGCATCTAACCAAAAACCCTTCGGAAAAAAAACATTGACTTTGAGACGAGGGAACTGGAAGTGCAAAAATGCTGACTCATATCCAGGCTTATTCACTTATTCACACTGACTACGTAACTGCCGATACTTTTTAACCTAATTGATGTAACAAACGTCCATATTTTAAGCCAACCATGATATTTTCCTAAACTTATAATTAGTTTTGTTAACGTCGTGTTTGAAGCCCGTGCGTCCGTATGTGACGAGTTGGGAGTGAGACCCGTATGTTAAATCACATTTAAATTGCTTAAGTGATTAAAAAGCCCTTAAAAGTGGCACGCAATTCATACCGCTTCACACTGCCGTGTCACACCTGCTGGGATGCCGTACTGACATTACTGCCATTCGGTTCTCCCTGGGTAACCAGTTTACGTGAGCCATTGAAGACAGCACTGTCTGATGGGGGTGCAGGCGCTGCGTGTGAACACTGGAACTTTACTTGATGAAAGACCAATGGGCCAAGCAACTTCTTTATGTTCAAACTGACAATGAGTACCAGAGTTTTGAGCTTAACTGAAAGCTTTATACGTTTTTAAACAAGGCAGTAACCTCCTTCAGAATACGACTGTAAGCTGCTGGAGAGTTACAGTGCACATTTACGGGAACAGGGTTTTTTTTCTTGGCTTCCTTTATTCTCTGAGACAAGAGAATGCAGCGGCGGACCCTGTCAGCCAGAGGATTTTGACGAATTTGTAGCCTAGCTTAACTCTTATATTTTAGTTTCCCCCTCATATTTTCCATGCTGACTAAGGCAGAAGCCTTTCAGATCTCAACACTCTGTTTCCGGCTTTTGTAGTCGCTGAGTGCTCCGTGTCAAATCTGACGTCAGTCACAAAGATGGAGGCAAATGTCCCTGACCTTGGCGCACATGAGCGAAAAACTTTGCTGCCCTCATATGCCCTGAACAAAACCATTAAGGCACATCCTTTGTTTTTGCTCCCATTTTGTACAAGTTGAAATAAGAGACTTGTTCTATGTACACAAAACGCTTATCTCTCTCAAATTTTGTGCAAAAAATGTGTTAAAATGTTGGCAACATGCTCGGCACCAATGTTGACACGTTACACAGTGACTTAACGACTCTTCCTTCTTTTATATTTTCCTTGAATACACAGTTGTTGTGCTAGTTGCATGTAAAAGTTGGGGCTCACTGATGTGTTTCAACAGTTTTTGGACATCAGTGGAGCTCTACGGCACAGAAGAAGAAGATATATCAGACGTTGGATACTCAGTGGTCAGTGGTTCTGGTCTTTTGGTAGGATTTATTGACTACAAGAAGGATATCACCACCCTTATCGTTTACGTGTTGAAGCTGCATTAAGTTATTGTTGCCTACTAAGGGCAAACCAACTCCAAGACAAACCCAGAAAAACCCAGCTCTCGTGTCAAGGGTCTGACAGAAAAACTTGTGAAGTTAAGTTTCTATTCTGGAAGCAAATGCTGTTTTTCTTTTGCTGCAAGGAAACATTTATTTCAAGCGACAATTCTATCAGCAATTGATTATGGTGATATTTCATATATGCATGCCGGTTCATCGTCTTTGAAAATGTTAAATTCATTAAATCCTGCCGCTCTACGATTTGTCTTTGATTCCGGTCTATGCACACATCAATGCAGTTTGTATGAAAAGGTTGGTTTGTCCTCTTTATATAACCGCAGGATGGAATATTGCTACATTTTTCTGTACTGCCTCCTTATCTATGTTCTCTTCTGACTCCTAAAGCTAACAGTGCAACCTACGATCATGCGGACAAATTAAATATGTCATACCTAAACTCACACCGTGTTTGTTGAAAGTGCTTTTTATGTTTTTGAACCATCTTCTCAGTGTAAGCTACAGAGACATTTAAAACTAGATTATTTTATAAGCATGCAAGATTTTAAAAAAGCATTGAATGAAACTTCTTTGATTGATGCAATTTGCTGGTTTATTATATATGATTTTTTTTAAATGTATTTTTAGGTTGTTTTTAAGTTTTTTTTGTGCTGTTTAAAAAAAAAATCCTGTTCAATGTGTTTTTATATGATGACATTTTTACACTACCATGTTGACCAGGACCCCCCAGTAATCTCACTGGGGTTATCCAGCCTAAATAAAGGTTAAATAGTGTCTGTATATGACATTGACAGTATCGTACTGTCCTTTCAATCCTTTGAGTGTTGACTGGCACTCACACCTTTGGCATGGCTGTCCTTGGTCTGTGGCCTAAAATACTATGATGTTATGATGTAGTTCAAGACTGACCCACAAAATAAGATGCTTGGACACAGCAAAGAGGCCAAATAGAGGGTGCGAGAGGGTTGCTTGGCATGAGGGGACGCTAACATGGGCACACCACACGACTATTTTACAACATCGGGAAGATGTCATCGGAGATGATGGAAGTCATCAACTTGAGATAAATCTTCAGTCAAAGATGTTCTGACATATGTAGACTGTTCGGGTAGCGTCACCCCCTGACATCGTCACGACTGTTTCTGTACTCCTTTGTGTCTTCAGATTGCACAATCCCTTCTCTTTCTTTCTGTTTCAGGGGCGTAAATATAGACATTGCAGGCAAGGCACCGGGGGCCCATCCGACAATGTGTTGAAAGAAGAGCGAGCTGATGACAGTGATTCCAGTTGCCACTCTGTAAATATGTCTGTATACAAAGAAGAACCATAGACTAAGAAGTGCATGTAGTCACAGACGAATGCAGATTTAAAGCCTGGACTTCGGTATTTTGGCCGATGCCATCTTGGTTTGTGGCCATCGCCATCTCGGTTTCTAGCCTCCCCATCTTGTTTTTGTTTTTTATCCGTTGACATTTTTCTTTTTGGCCATCGCAATCTTGGTTTTTTGTCTGTTGCCATCTAGCTGTTATTTTTTGGTAAAATAGTAAGTAGCGATTATTTGCTTATTCTACATAAACTGCAAAAACTATGAAAAAAAAAATATTCAATTCAATAAATAATTTCTTTTTTTTCTTTGGTATTTTTTTAACATATACAAATATGCAATGATGATTAGTGGATAATATGTTCGCTGTCCAATGTCAAGTCTCTATTTGATCATGTGACGAGACAACACGATGATTGCGTGTGTGTGTGTGTGTGTGTGTGTGTGTGTGTGTGTGTGTGTGCTTCTTGACTGGTAGCTAGTGTGCACTGTGACCCATGGTCACTACCTTACGACACTGCTCTGTGTTCTCCATATTTGGACATGGTTTATCTTGTCTCTCCAAAGTCTTCTAAGATGACATCCTTTCTCTCCCTCCTTTCCTCCTTATCAAAAATAAAACTCCTGGAAAACTCTCCTTAATCTTCACTGATCCAGACTGAAACTGGTTTCTGCCAAGACTCCTAACAGGAGCCAAATATGCTGCAACGGAATGCAGCCACATCTTTGCCCAAAAAGACTTAGTATTAGTACCATATTTCCTAATCAAATCTTATTTGGCAGTAAGCCGATAATGGCTCTCCCTTCTTTCTCTATACTTTCCAGATGCAAAAGCAGGATTATTGCTCGACCTGAGTTGATTAGGAGTTAATTTCATGGCATGTAAAACCAGTGGGAGGGGGCTACATGCTGAGCTGAGCTCATGTCTGAGACCTAGCCTGAAAGACATACACATAGAGAGGGGGGGCAAAGGAAAAGGTGGGGCTGAGGTCAACTGGAGGGGGGGGGGGCCTTGGGAGAAACAGGACTGGGGCAGAGAGTAAGTGGGAGGAGGGAGGGATGGATGGATGGTAGGGTATAGGAAGGGAGTAAAAGGAAGGACACCTGGAAGGCCTGTCTGGGGCAAAGTGCCTGCAACAACAAGACCGCCTCGCCGCTGCTTTCTGTCTGAGGAGAGGAAAATAAAGGAACGAGGGAGACAGAGGGGAAAGGAGGAGAAACACAAAGAAGGGGGGGCCTTTGGAGCCGCATCAAGAATTTGCCTTTTAAGGGGTACAGTCTCACTCGTCCAGGCCTCGTGAGCTCTGGCACGGCGGCCAAAAAACACTCTAGGGAGAAGAAATAAACAACAGCAGAGAGGTCGGCAAGGAGGAGAAACTTGAGCGACGCCCATGTTTCTTACACTTTTAGCAATATTAAACATCCACAGGGCCTCTTTGTGCTTGAAATCCCCCTCCGTTATTCAGGCAGAAATCATCAAAAACAAAAGACAAGGATGCCTCTGACATTCCTTGATACAACTTCTGGCATCCTTTGTAATATGTTAGGTGCACGCATTCTGGGGTGAAAGAGAGCTTGTTTCACTCTCGCATCATGGTAAACAATGGGGAGGCTCGGGCCAGCGAAGGGCTCGGCCCGCTCTGAATCACTGGTTTGCCCAGAATCCCAACAGCTGCCCTCACTGTTTGGTTTTCTTGAATTGTTTTCTGGACAATACCAACAATGTGTAAGCCCGAGCTAAAAGGAGACTCTGCCTGTGTCTGGGGGTGTGTGTGTGTGTGTGTGTGTGTGTGTGTGTGGGGGGGGGGGGGGGGGGGGGGCAGGAAACCGCTTAGAAGGAGAGGTGGGTGGGGGTGAGAACAGAGAGGTAATTGTATATGTAAGAGTGAGGCAACCCCAGTGGAGAGGTGGGAGAGGGAGGAGAGGGAGAGAGAGAGAGAGGAGGAAAGGGGAAAGATGTGTGTTCTCGGGATGGGAGGACTGGGGGAGAGGAAGAGGAGCAACAAGAGGGGGAGAGTGAGAGAAAAGGGCGAAGACGCAAAAGGAGAAGGAGAGCGACGCGGGATCCTCAAGCGTTGACATTCTCGAGTCGAGGGTCATGTGCCTGCGTCCCGGGGGATGTAGTGAGTGCAATCGACTGAACAACAAAAAAAGAGAGAGAAAAAGTAAAGTAGGGAGCTTAAGTGTGTGAAACAAAGAAAGCACACTGAGAGACGGGGAGGCGGAGGCAGAAAAAATGAGGAGTCCACATGTGACTGCAGCAGGACGGAGTTGGAGAGAGAGGTGTTTTTCAAAGTGTGTGTAGAAAAAGAGAAGGGTGGTGGGTGACCGAGAGCGTGTATCCTTCCCTCTGTCCCTGCAGCGGGGCTGAACGAGAGCCAGGAAAAGGGGGACGGACCTCCCTGTCCTCCAACTCCAGCTGACAAAAACAGCTGCCCTGGAGCTGGAGCCTGCTTAGAGGACAGAGAGGAGGAGGGAAAAAAGGGTCCAGAGTCCAGGACCCCTGTCCATCTACATGGGTTGCGTCCTGAGTTCGGACTGGTGCGGGGAGGACGAGGCACAACAACTGGTGGCGGTTAGAAGCTCGTCCCTGAAGAGAAGGAGCCTGGAGAGGAGCGAGAGTGGCAGGATGAGGCTGACGAAGGTCAGTGTGCATGCGGTGTTCACGTGAGTGTGTGATGGCATTCTAGATAAACATGTCCACAATGATTGGGCGTTTGTAGTCAGTGCTGTTGGACATCGCATGGCACAGGGTGCTATTTGTTGATCAAAGGTACATTTAAGGGAAAATAGATGAGTCTGTTTACAGGTGTTGAGTACTAGTGCACATGTGTTTTGCACTCGGTCAGAGCAAGTGACGCAGTATATTGAGCAACTGTGATTGAAAGATACGGGGTGTAAACAAACACAGGACTTTGAGCCGGGAGACCGCTGTTCGTGTCCCGTGTTAAACCAAATATAATTGGTGACTTTATGTTTTTTTGCATAACATTGTTACGTTTGTTATGCAACATTACATAAGGAAGTCCACTACGTTTATTGGTTGGTTGGTTGTTTATTTATGGTAGTTACGTTTTGACTGTTGTTACGTTATATTTTAACACAATCCTTTTTCTAACTTCAACCTAGCAGTTTTGTTGCCTAAACCCAACCAATCGTTTCACGTTAACCACGTGGCATTGTGCGTTTTTGCGAACGTGATGTGAGGCTGATTTGAAACGTATTTTTGAAACGCTTTTTTTAGTTCAGAAATGTCGACAATCAACTTATCCTGTTATTGGCAGATACAGTTGTGGTCAAAAGTTTACATACACTTGTAAAGAACATAATGTCATGGCTCTCTTGAGTTTCCAGTTATTTCTACAACTCTGATTTTTCTCTGATAGAGTGATTGGAACAGATACTTCTTTGTCACAAAAAACATTCATGAAGTTTGGTTCTTTCATGACTTTATTATGGGTTAACAGAAAAAGTGATCAAATCTGCTGGGTCAAAAATATACATACAGCAGTGCTAATATTTGGTTACATGTCCCTTGGCCATTTTCACTTCAATTGGGCGCTTTTGGTAGCCATCCACAAGCTTCTGGCAAGCTTCTCGTTGAATCTTTGACCACTCCTCTTGACAGAATTGGTGCAGTTCAGTTAAATTTGATGGCTTTCTGACATGGACTTGTTTCTTCAGCATTGTCCACATGTTCTCAATGGGATTTAAGTCAGGACTTTGGGAAGGCCATTCTAAAACCCTAATTCTAGCCTGATTTAGCCATTCCATTACCACTTTTGATGTGCGTTTGGGGTCATTGTCCTGTTGGAACACCCAACTGCGCCCAAGACCCAACCTTCGGGCTGATGATTTTAGGTTATCTTGAAGAATTTGAAGGTAATCCTCCTTCTTCATTATCCCATTTACTCTCTGTAAAGCACCAGTTCCATTGGCAGCAAAACAGCCCCACAGCATAATACTACCACCACCGTGCTTGACGGTAGGCATGGTGTTCTTGGGGTTAAAGGCCTCACCTTTTCTCCTCCAAACATATTGCTGGGCATTGTGGCCAAACAGCTCGATTTTTGTTTCGTCTGACCACAGAACTTTCCTCCAGAAGGTCTTATCTTTGTCCATGTGATCAGCAGCAAACTTCAGTCGAGCCTTAAGGTGCCACTTTTGGAGCAAGGGCTTCCTTCTTGCACGGCAGCCTCTCAGTCCATGGAGATGCAAAACACGCTTGACTGTGGACACTGACACCTGTGTTCCAGCAGCTTCTAATTCTTGGCAGATCTGCTTTTTGGTGGTTCTCCGTTGACTCTTCACCCTCCTGACCAATTTTCTCTCAGCAGCAGGTGATAGCTTGCGTTTTCTTCCTGATCGTGGCAGTGACAAAACAGTGCCATGCACTTTATACTTACAAACAATAGTTTGCACTGTTGCTCTTGGGACCTGCAGCTGCTTTGAAATGGCTCCAAGTGACTTTCCTGACTTGTTCAAGTCAATGATTCGCTTTTTCAGATCCATGCTGAGCTCCTTTGACTTTCCCATTGTAGCGTTTGTGGCCGTTTGTATCCAATGAGCCCTATTTAAATGGCCTCAGAGAAGTCACCAGCTGTAATCACTCATAATCACTCACAAGAAGTTAAGAGGCCATGCTATGAAGCTCATTTCATTGACACAACTTTCTAAGTCACCAAAATTGCTAATTCATGTTGCTGTATGTATATTTTTGACCCAGCAGATTTTGTCACTTTTTCTGTTAACCCATAATAAAGTCATGAAAGAACCAAACTTCATGAATGTTTTTGTGACAAAGAAGTATCTGTTCCAATCACTCTATCAGAGAAAAATCTGAGTTGTAGAAATAACTGGAAACTCAAGAGAGCCATGACATTATGTTCTTTACAAGTGTATGTAAACTTTTGACCACAACTGTATGTCCAATGCCAAAAAATGTTCTGCCGACTAGGTCGGAATCTGATAAAAGAAAAAAGTGAGGATGTGGAGCAGCTTGAGGCTAGCAGCTAGAAGCTACATCAGTCGCTACTAGCATAATAAATTTGCGACCAAACTTTTTAGCAAGCTAATTGTGGGTAATGTAGGCGACAAGTTTTAACAAGGAATAAGAATACGTGGAATAAAAAAAGACTATATCGCTGGCTGTGCTGCATAGATTGAGATACTTTTGTGAAACTGCCGATTGTAAATCCAACCAATGCTAAATCAGTGGAGTTCTCTTTTGATACAATTTTGAAGTCAATCCAATAATATTTAATAATGTGTTTTGTTTTTTGAAAAATATGTTTTATTTGAATTGATAATCATTCAGATCTCCAAGAATACATGTTTGGGGCAAACATTTTGAATTCCCCAGCCATAGATTTTTAATTTTATGGCATTCTCACAGAAGGTGAAGTAATGACGCTTCAGTTCACAACGTACCCCTTGTTAACAGATGAGCAGGTTTGTTTGAGTATTGTGAATCGCCTTAGTTGATTTTATTTTGAAACCAAAATGATGCTTCGCATTTTCATGGAGCCAAAATTAAGTGGGAATCAGTAGTGAAGAACTGGGTATGTCTGGGTATATTTACGTTACATATGCCTCATGGACATGTGCGGGACATCTGAAGTTTTAAAAGTTTATCCCCTTACAAGGAGTGTGTGTGTTTTGTACGACCCTTTGATTTACAAGACGATGCGGATGACGACGGCGTCTCCGAGCTGAGCTCACATCTGTGCAGACAATGGCACTGTTGTGGCGGTCTTCGGCATCTGCTGAGGAATTACCGCCGTGTAAACAGAGGCATGCTAGCTGGCCAGAGTCATCGTAAAATTAACATCAGCCACCAAGAGGACATTGCGATCCTTGACCTCAGGTCCACCAGTTTACATCACATGGAATCACATACGGACACATGAGTCTCTGTGGCTTTCGCATCCAGATGTGTGAATTATCTAAATGTGTTTGCGTGCATTTTTCTAAACATGTGCGTGCGTGCATGCTCTGTTGCACCACACCACAGTCCCAGTGGCTCCATATCACATGCCGAGCAGCGTGGGAATGTGGAGCCCTCTGGACAACGTCATCCCGCCGTGACTGACCCCCGCTACAGGGGTGTGGGAACCAGTCGGATCCCACCGATCATCCTAGAGGAGTAGACGTCTTCTCACCTATTTATGCTCATTTGTTTTTATTGACTAGTGCTTTTCCACCTTTTCTTTATGACTTTTTGGTTGTTTTCCGTGGAGCTGCAGACAATCGTAGTTGTGACACCAGAATGTGACTTGACTTAAATTTCTATGTCTGGGTATACGCCATAAACACACATAACTCATGCCAAGTACTTGCTGGAAACACTTGGCAACAGAAATGATCCACACGCTGCTCTCAGTGTGATTACATAATGTTATGATGTTATATCAGGAACACAGGAAAGGGATGTTTTTTTATCTTTGGACTTTTTCTATCGGACATTATTATTTTCTTTTTGTTTATCATCTCGAGTTGTTGTGCGTAAGAGCTGTATATATATTTGCAGTTTGCAGGGTGGGGTCCAAACACATCCTCCAGTGTCATTAATTTTTTTCGCCAGCAATATTATTATTTTTTTTCACCGCCTCACCGTCCAATGCTTCTTGGACTGCTGTTGACGGAGAGTAGCTGAGCATCAATAAACAACTTTCTAAAAATGGGTTCCTGAAATAAACAGTTTCTGGTGGTTGGACACAATAGTTCATATGGTTCTCTTTGAAAAATAAAGCGCCAATCCGTGTCGAATTATGCAGTTTTTGTTTGTGTTTGTTATGATCACAAACAGATCACTTTGGCATTGAAAGTTAAGTATGAATACCTTCCCCCACGTCACGGCCAAGTATGGCTCAAGTCTGAGAGTCACTAACGGAATCACTCGGAAGTTGAATTATAATATGAAACATACTCTCACACTGCCTCCATTGCTGTGGAATGGCAGGGTGTTTTTAGCCACGCTAGCAGATAACATTGTCAGTCGATCCACCACTTTGGTCCATACTAAAATATCAACTAAAGAATGGATTGCTATGATATTCAGTAGATATGTCCTCATAACTTTGGTGATCCAAAGACTTTTCCTATCGTGCAACCGTAAAGTTGACATTTTTGGTTTTGACTGAAATACCCATTGGATGGATTGTCATGAAATGTGTTTAGTGCTAACTAGCAAACGTTACCTTGCTTACACACTAAAACTTGGTTAACGTGGTATCATGCATGCTAAACATTCGGCGTGTTAGCGTCGTCACTGCAAGTACGTTAGCATGCTGGCGTTAGCATTTAGCGCAAAGCATTACTGTTTCCGAGCACAGCCTCACAGAGTCGTTAACGCGGCTGTAGAGTCTCATGTCTCGTTCTCGTCACATCTCGACTCCCACTTGACTCAACTGACTTTTGGTGACAGGGCCTTTTTCCATATTTAGTTTTTCACTGCGATTAGTAGTATGCTGGTCACCACAGTGACGTTGAGTTAAGCTGCCGTGACATCATCTTCAACGCTACGCTCGCTTAAATCCTTTTCATCAGAGGAACGTCTGCGCTTGGTCAATCGTACGGCGTAGTTTTTACGGGCTGCCATGTTGTAAACTCGGGGTCAAGCGATTAAAAAAGTTGGGGCCGCTATTGACGGTAGCTTGCCTATTTAGAAATGGCGTGTTTGTGTGGGAAGTCTCGTGTCGCGCAAGTATGATTCTGTCTGACCAGTGGGACAGAGATGGCACCAGAAAAAAGACCAGGTACTATGATCCACAATTTTTGCTAATGGAAAACCAATAAACAGGAAGTCGAGTCGGGTTGAGTTGTGCCTTACCAGGTGGTGGAAGTGTGGCTTTAGTCTTAAGTTCAGGGGTGATATGTTGATTTGTTTTTCTGTAAAGTTATACTGCTTTTGTTCTTAACTCTACAGGAAGTGTTATGGCTTCTAACATTGCTTATTTATTATGCTAATGATCTACAAGTTTAAGTTCATTCTACTCTTTCAAACACACTGTTTGTACCACTGGGAATACTACAGTAAAATTTCACAATCCCACTAGTTATGTTGTTGGCTCTAGAAATACTGGCGTTGTGACAGTGGTTTTTGTGTGTATTTGTTCAGCTTCCCTGTAATTTCTCATGAGCAACAAAGTTTAGATTGGCCGTGACCAATACTGAGGCCTTGAGCCACAGGCATTCACTACAAACACACACCCAACACAGGAAGGAGCACTGACCGGTTAGGGTTAAATATAGACCCCCCCCCCAAAAAAAGCATTTAGAGTGAATAGAATAGAAATAAAGGTAGTTCTCACACTAAAAAACAGATGAATTCCTATGTAAACTCCGGACTCGGCGGGTGGTTGACTAGATTGAAAACAATGATCAGACCACAAATTGAGCAGGATTTTTGAAGGAATGCTTGTTGTTATGTGTAGCGGGCGAGCAGATGAAAGCTGATCAAGAGAAAAGGGAAAGACATAAACCATTTCCTCTCTCAGTAAGTCTGGGGAAGAAAAAAAAAAACAAATCCCAGCACCGCTCCTAAAAGCAACACCTCGCAGCAAACTATGCACGAGATATTTTCTTCTCATACTTTCAAAAATGACTTGACGTTTGCCCCAGTTTTGAGAAATGTCTTTTGGGCCTACAGAAAGGATTTTTGTTGACCTCATTGGCACAAACTGTGACGTCAGCATCTCGCCCATTGCTTTTCTCGCTCTCTCGCTCCTTCAACAGCTGCACCTTATCAGTGTTTGGCGTAGCGCTGTCCCACACGATCCTTCGTCGAGCCACGCGGCCCCCCCTTTTTTCTAGCCTCCTCCTCCCCTCATTTCCTCTCGCCCCGACTCCCACTCCGTCCACCTCTTTCTCATTTATCTCCATGCGTGATCCAAGTCCTTCCACTTCCCAAATTCTCTGTTCTAGACACCTGGCATCCCAGCGATTACCGACACCGAGCGCCTTGCTTCATGACCTCGACCGCGGCCTTTCAGCCTTTTAGCTCCAAGCACAGAGGAAGCTTGATTCCGGATTCGCTCCGTGTTTCTGCAAAAGCATCCCCCCCTCTTTCCTCATCTCCATCTTTCTTCCAACACGACCCTCCCCCACTTTACTCATTCCAATCCCAAGTACCGGTTTCCTGTCTCTCTGTATTTTTTCATGTGGCCTCCATGGCCCTCCCCATTACCTTCTCCCACCTTGCTACTTTGCTTCTTAATCCATCCCTGCCCCCTCTTCCAACACTCTCCTCTTTATCCCCCTCCCCTCACCCTGTAACAATCCAAAAGAAAAGGGAGCATAAGAATTCCAGAAACAATCCACACCAATCAGTCTTCCTTTTTTTCTGTCATGAGCCGGAAATTCTCAGGTTATGAGCGAAAAGGAATGGACTGCATTACTGCACGTGTTGTTTGAGGGGGATGGTGGGGGGGGGTCGCCGCATACGCCGTGACTTACAGTCATGTTTCACATGTGCCGTATCTGCACGTCGATCCAACACATATGGAGGCGACTAGGGGATCGAGACAACAGACAGAAGTAATGTTCTGTGCATTAGCGAGTCTGAAGCCGGGGAATATCACGGGCTAACAAACAAAAAGTCTCAACGGGAATGAACGTCCACGCACACACATGGGCCTATGTGGAGTGTAAACACAGCCGTTAGCAGTTAGCATGTACAGAAAGGTTGGCAAGGATGCAAAGATTTATATCATCATTCTCAGACTGGTTTTGCCTTTGAAAAAAAAAAGCTAAGTTGCTTTATTAGTGTTTTCAAGCTAATTTCCAACATCTATCACTGCATTAATAGATGTTTGTAGGTGAGGAAGGAGTTGAACATTTTCTGCCGACACTCACGAGATACAGAGAAGTTTAAACTGTCAAGACCATACCTAACCTGGTGCATTTCTCTTATTCCACCACTTGGTGCTGCTACTAGCACACTAGTCACTACACAGCAGCATCCACGCAAATGTTGATCAAGGCACATCTGTGTGTGTGTGTGTGTGTGTGTGTGTGTTGGGGGGCTTGATGTGAGAGAACAGGGGTGCTGACAGCATCCGAGATGAGGGAGGGAATTTTGAACAAGGATTCCCAACCATTAGTTAGCAGGGTTTTCCGGGGTCAGATTGTAGAGTAGATCAGGTCGGGTTTATTTGAAAAAAACAACAACTGGTAGCAGTGCAAATACAATGCTTACCAGAATATGGTAATAATACAAATGTGTACACATTTAAAGGTAGGGTTGGTAATCTTTTTCAAATCCATTTTGTTATATTTGTTGGAATTTTCTTTACATCCTGACAGCGATCAATAAATCAAATGCTCTGACAAAATAAAATAAAAATAATCTGGTATCTGCGGCCATCGCAGGACTGTAGTAAACCCAACCATGATGTAGATGGTTTATAGCCTGGCGTTAGCATTTTATTTCATAAAAATCATAAAAGTGGTGTTCTCTTTGAAAATGCATCTTGCTGAACAAAACGTGTAAGTATCATACATTTGTGTTTGCCACAGGGCTTTTTTTCCAACATAATCCAAAATCAAAAGGAAAAATCCCATTGGCTTTTTTGTCGAGGGAACCAGTGTGATGCTAACTTCAGGCGTGGGCCTACAAAAACACATCCCTGCGGGACTCTATAGCCATGTTGGTTGTTTACGTTCGTTATGGTAATTTTGCTGCTAGCTACCTTCATTGGAAAAGAGTTGGTGACTCTGGGCTGGGTTTTACATATAGACTGTATATAACAAGTGGACGTAGTCATTGAGATGTCACCCATTGCTTTATGGACTGCCGTTTTGAAGTCTTGAGTTCAACAAGTTTACTGCCACCAACCTTGGATCACAGCCATGTTTTTTTTTACAACCAATGAACAAAAGTTACCATATTTAGAATGCGGAGGTGTGACATAGAGACGTATACATCTCTGGTAGCGGCAGTGACCTGTCAATCCCAATAAGCCCCGCCCTAAAGCATACTCTGCTTTATGGTGTATTTGACTCTAAGTGGACCATAATTTACTAAATGAACATCATGCTGTATTAAAGAAGACTTGAAACTAGAGATTGAGACCATAAACTCATGTTTACAATGTTTACTGAGGTAATAAATCAAATGAGAAGTAGAGTCATTTTCTCATAGACTCATAGACAGTGGATTCTTTTTATATTGAATACTCTCGCTAGTTTATCAAGATTACCTACCCTAGCATTAATGACTATAAATAACACCTGGTTTAAAATCAATACAAATGAAGACATGTGGAACAGGATGGGGTGGGGGGGACGTCGGGCAAAAAAAAAAGTTGAGAACCACTGAGTTAGAGTGTCTTGACTAAAACATCTTTCGTTCAGACTGGATTAAGTTCACGCACTATTTGTTGACATGAACATGTCTGTTAGGCATGTAATAATGGTGGTGTTATACTGTAGGAGGAGAGGAGGAGGCCCCGGAGCACACAAAGTCCGTAATTTAACAAACGCCTCAATATGTGTGTGTGTGAGTGTCTGTGAGCTGGATACATGTTTGTTTACATGCTAAGGCCTATTTTATGACCAAGTCACACCCAGATCCACTACCACAGTTTTGACCTTGTTATGAAGGAAAAGGGGTTGATTCTGTGGTTAACAGTTATTTATATTTGTATTTTTTGAACTTCTTATGACCATAATATTGCATGGCCACATCATTCATAAATTACTACCACTTTGGCACTTCATCACTTGTTTCTGTCTGTCTGAAACTTTGTGTTGTATCACTGTTGCCCAGTTCTCTCTTGAGAATACAACACCTGGCGTTTTAATGTGATCACCTGTATAAATAAAGTTTCAATTAAAAAAAATACTGTAAAGGTATGTGATATGATGTGGAAAAATAAATAAATACTATGAAGCGGGATGATCAGATAATGACCTAAATCTCACCAGAGTTTTTTTTTCCAGGGAATATCATAGTTTAATTCAGCCAATCCAGATCCAGTATCCTACGCTCCCCTCCAGAAAGCGGCCAATCAGGTGGGAGGGGGCTTGAAATCCCAGTAATTGTACTCCACACATGCTTTTTCAGCTGCGCTCAGCTCCGCCCAGCAGCCCCTGTACGGAGGGGCTGGACCGGGGCAAAAGAAAACAAGTTATCCCAGTGGCGGGCCATGTTATTGAGGGTCTCCTCTGAGAATGAGGGGCAGCTCTTGAAAACCAGGGGATATGATTAGCGGCAAAATGAACAAGGTAAGACCGTACAGTCTGTAAGTCCGCGGAGAGAGAAAGTGAGGGTCCGGTCGAGTTCCAGCTACCTAAAAGTCAGCATGGAGGAGTTTTGGATGTCCGTGAGATGCTGAGTGTTCATGTGTTGGCTGGGCAGTAGCGCTCTCGGGTGAATGTGTCTCCTTGTTGCCGTTTTGCCCCGTATGAGCTGTCTGCTTGCTGGTTATTTTTCGGAGGCGGCTCCATTATGAGAAAATAGTTCGAGCTTGTTCAATAGAGAGATTTAATGTGACCTGACGGTGTGTTTATTTACGCTACATTCTCTTTTTGATAACCCCGTGTTGTAGAAGGCTATGCTTATTAATGTGTTGGCTGTTATTTTACTGCAAACATTTTGAAAAAACGTGGTGACTAAAGTGGACTTGTTCTCTGAGACGTCGCACTTTATTAAACTGACACAGACGTGTTCTGAATAGAGTCATATGATGCGTCTAGCGCCCCCTCCACGAGCCCCTCAGTTACGTCAGCGCCGGTCAGTTATTGTTAATGTCGCAAAGTCATGTTGGGGAGGGGGGGGGGGCGCGCATGTTTCTTATGAGCGCGTGTGTGCGAGCAAGTTTTTAACTGAAAATGACTAGGATTTTTTTTTTTTTTTTGCAGGTAGAAAACGTATGTTTAAGCTGAAAGCAGCCAATCTTAAAGTTTTTGGAATAACTTTACTCGTTAAGTAAAGAGCTCTTCACCTTGTTTCTCTTACGCACACTGCTAATTAACCATTTTGTAGTGCGATGGGAAAAACAGGTGCCCAGATAGTTGAGTTACACAGCAATTTTGGTCAAAAAAGTAGTGCCTTGTCAAAGAAAATGCAGACTCAAGTTACACAAGCGCGTGTAATGCACAATTTCCATAAGACCACAACAAGAGCACGAGTTCACTAAAAGGATGCTTTCAACAAGCACATGTTTTCATTGTTGTGTGCATGATCACACTTTACTGTAGGTGCGTGTATGTACGCATGGCTGCACTGATTAATGCCTGTTAATGGCGGTTCGCACGCCTCTCAATTAGTGTTGGCTCCGTATCAGAATCCCTTGTCAGAGTTCCCGTCCTGCTTTTGTGACACGAGGAAAGCGGCTACGCATTAACAACAAGATAACATTGTCCAACCTCTCCAAGCTTTCCTCTGCCGATAACGGTGTGGTCATTAGCACTTTTTTCTCCTGCGTGGACCGTATGTAATGTGGATAAGCGGTGGTCAGTCGGCGCTCTGATCGGATTGAAAAAGGAGCTTGTATTTTTTTTTTTTTTTAAGAATTATACATTTTTCTTGGGAAAACCTGGGCAACAACAAACACTGTTGCCTTGGAGCAAAACACGGGAGTGCTCCACTGGAGTAAGCAGCAGCACAATACTGATGTTGTACCCCCAGTCGGTATTTCATATTTGTAATTATTGGGTGTAACTGAGAGGTTTGATGGTCCAGAAATGGCCAATGATGGCAGGGTTTACTTGTTCACTGCCAAGCTGAGAGGCTGAAACAGAGTCTGGTTCACATTCCCTCGTGCCGGATGCAGCTACGCTGAGTTCCAATCTACAGTGGCGGCCATCCAGTCTCACCTGGAAAAATCCTGCAGGAATAAAACAGAATGGTTCCAAGTGATTCGCGTTTTAGTCCAGCAGGAGCAGCTACAGGTTTCCTTGAAACAGAACTTCTGCGAGTCAGTCGTGGTCAGAAAAGTGGAGCCGATACTTTAGTTCCTCAAAACTTGCATTCTCTCTACTGACCATCAGGGGGTGACTCATCTGGTTGCAAAAATAAGTCAGATTGTATAGAAGTCTATGAGAAAATGACTCTTGATTTATTACCTCAGTAAACATTGTGAACATGAGTTTATGGTCTCAGTCTCTAGTTTCAAGTCTTCTTCAATACAGCATGATGTTCATTTAGTAAACTATGATCCATTTAGAGCCAAATAGACCATAAAGCAGAGTATGCTTTAGGGCGGGGCTACCTTGTGATTGACAGGTCTCTACCACAGCAGCTTGGTGTTGTCTGTGTATTTGTCTTACAATTCTAACCCTTTTTAAAGTGTGTCTTTTAAAGTTTATTGTAACATTTTGGTCACCTAAAAAAGATTCTCATTCAGTTGTACTTGCTCCACCCTCTGTATCACTTCTGGTTGGAATAAAACAAGATGGCGACATCCAAAAACTAATATGACAAAATGCGAAACTCTTGGCTTCAAAACTGTATTCCACAAACCAGTGGGTGACATCACGGTGACTAAGTCCACTTCTTATAAACAGTCTATGGTCTGAGGCTGCATCCTGATCAAATCTGGTCCTAATTAACCAACACTTAATCATCACCCCTGGATCCACTTACTGACACCCCTTTACAATACATGGGTAGCATTTTGAGGGAGAACAGATGTTGTGTTCTGCCAGTAAATATCAACAACTGCAGCGGAATGTGCTGCTGGAGCAATAAGGCCATCGTGCGTGTGCACTTTCCTATCCAACAGTGGACTTCGGCCTCACTACACATTCACCAACAGGGGACTCCTTAGCCAACATTTGGAAGTCCCCGGTTGGTCATGCTTTAAATCATGCTAAAATGATGTTTAAAATCCTCTGGAGATTTAAAAAAAAAAAATGTAGTCAAGAGGAGACGTGTGTCTGTGTCTGTGTGTGTGTGTGTGTGTGTGTGTGTGTGTGTGTGTGTGTGTGTGTGTGTGTGTGTGTGTGTGTGTGTGTGTGTGTGTGTCTAAGATTTAGACACACACACACAGTCTCCTCTTGACTACATTTTTTTTAGACTTTAGACTTAGACTCTAAGTCCATGCTCAGGATTTTAACAACTCACAACCTCCAAACTCCAAACCTGGAGTTAGAGACCAGTGAAACCAAGACTCTCTTGGACCAGGTAGAGTATGTGACCAATGAGCTCCACAGAGAGAGAGACAGTAGAGACAGCAGCAGACAGAGACTTGCCAGAGAGAGAGGGCCAAGGGTCATGGGCAGTACACCCGGAGCATCCAGCTTGACCAACAACTGGAGGAAATGCAACGACAGTTGGCTCATCAGAATAACATTTCCTTAACCTTGTTCACAATTTAGTATTCATGAGGAAGCATCCAGACCTTTTTTCCCAAAAGTCTATAGATCATTTACAAACCGATTCCAATATGCCATGACAACTGGAATAGAGACGTCTCACTGAAATAGGTTACGTATTAAGCATTTCAATTACAATTTCAATGTTTTTGTTCATAGCAAATGATAATTTTTTACGATACTGAGATTTGGTAATGATTTATTTCAACCAATTACTCTTTTTTTATATTTTGATTATCCTCTTGTCACAAAAAAGAAGAAGAGCACAACCTCTTGTGCCGCTATGGACCAGCCTCCTCAGGTTCAGACCTTTAGAGAGGTCCTGCTGTAATTAACCACGGTAGACGGCGTCAGTGTGTTTTTGGATGTGTGTGTGTGCGTGTGTGCGTTTGTTTGTTTCTGTGTGTTAGCAGCAGGAGTCCTAGTGAACGGAAGTGCATCACCCTGACCTCACCTCGGGAACAGGCAGTCTCTGTTCCCTCCACAGCCTGTCCCACCCTTTTGGACACACACTCCCACCCATGCTCACTCGCATACGAGTGAATTGACACATTTTATGAACACACATGCTGGCCTTGATGCCCAACAGAATGAGGCAGGAACTCGGATGCCCAGACCCATGTGAGACGCTCTCAATGGAGGGTGGGGTTTAAGTATGCAAGGAGTCATAAACACACTACTGAATTGAATGGCTGTTTGAGTTGTAGTGCATAAAACATACTCTAATAAGCAGACATTACAAAGATCTGGCTTGTTGTCCATTTCTAATGAACATTCAATGTTCCTTTCACAGAAAAGGAGACTCGGGGTGTTTTCCATTGAAAATGAGGCTCAAGTCTGTTATTTCCTGAAGAATATTCAAGAAATTCATATTATTTTAGTAGACGAGGTTTGTGATTTTTTTTTTTTTTTTTTTGTGGGAAAACCTGCTTTTCACTCAAACTTTTGAGAAACCATGATGCAACTTGATCTGGCAAACGGTTCAAACAATTAATTGATTAGTCTTCTGACAAAATAATAATCAGCATCGCTTTTGATAGTTGATTAATCATCAGCAAAATGTTGCTGCCCCTCTTCGTCTTATACGATATTAAGTCATTATCTTTAAAGGTTTGGACTGTAACAAATACATCTCTTGAATAAGCTTTGTGAAATAGTTGTCCTATTAGCAACCGTACACTGTAAAGTGGACTTAGTCACCGTGACGTCACCCCTTGGTTTTGGAACTGCCAAATTTGAGGTCACTTCTGCATTGGATTCACTTTTCAGATCTGGAGGTTGATACATGTTAGCAACAAAGCTAACAAGCTTGCTAACTATCCGTGAGGAGGGGAGAGCATTTTACCATCCATTGACTCTATGTTGAATGAAATGATGTCCTGAGAACAAATACCAGGGAGGAGAGTAAACAGTTTAGTACAGTCAAAGTAGAAAGAAACCCAGAGAGCTTTTGTCACTGACTAGTGCTAGCATGTTGCCGCTGTCATCTCTACGTCACCAAGCTAATAGAACAACACATTTCTTGAAGATGTGCCAAAGAATTTAGCTTTGCCACTTGAATACACAATCTACAGTCAGACTAAGCAAGCAATTTCAACATGTTACTTACAATGTAGGATCTTATGTCACTTTTTCCAAGACTTTCTGCATTTGGAGACCAAATGATTAAAGGGGAACTCCAGGTGTTGCTGAGCACTACTGCATAACAAATGGTTTGTATAAAGCCTTTTGTGGCTGCAGAGGGAGCGGCACAAAGTCCGATAAATGTACTTCCATGATGTCACTTGAGCCATTGACGACGTTTATATGCACAAAACATTCTGGGTTTTGCCCATATTCTGAAATAAAGATAGTATTGCCTACTAAGTGGTTTACATGAAAATGAATATAAAGACTGCAAGTTTGCAAATTACAAAATCTGGGAGTGTTGAGTTAGAAAAAAAGTTAGCTTCCCCAACCTCTCTGCTAGAGGCTACATTAGCCATAACACTAGAATAACCCACCCAAATCTGTACAGTTGAGTGAATGGAGTCACATTGCATTGTGTGTAATGTAGAGGCGCCAGGTTTCTCACAAGAAACCTGAAAACTCACCAGAAAACGATGGATTTTTTAACTATCCATCGTACATCTGACAACGTGAGTAAAGCTAAATCAGTGTGCTCTTTTAATAAAGAAGTTAATCAGCAGAGTAATCATCATCTTTATTTATTAAAGAAAACTATTGTTAGTTGCAGTTGTCAGTGAGCGGGCGAGCCATGTCGGTGATGAAATGATGAGAACGTTTCCATGCAGTTTTGACCTGGTGGTTATCGGAGACGTTCAAATTCAAGAGCGTCACATAGAGAACAGGTCAGCGTGATCAAATGATCAGACCTCTGGTTTGAGCACAACTGACCCGAAAAAATTATCTGAAGACAAAAGGTACATTTCACAGAGTTCTTCTAATGACAAAATCAGTAGGAAGACTTTCCCCTCAAGGCTTTTTTTTTTCGATTTGTGCCCTCACTGACCATCTGCAGCTGAAGCTGAGGTCACAGGCCGGTAGTCAGTAATGTACCAGTCCCACACAATGCCCATCATTGTGTAAATATCAAGACTATTTTTAGAGAGAAAAGGAGCGAGAGAGTTTCCAGGGATGTGCGTGTGTGTGCGCACAAATAGCTTCTGTGTATCTTGTTTTTTACATTCGTACGCATAAATGTCTGCCCGTGTGTGTGCGTCTCTTGTACGAGCGTCCGACCCCTCCCTCGTTCAATCCAGCTACTGTTCTGTGACGGGTGGCAGACGTTCAGCGAGGAAAGGGGAGGGGATCTCTGGTAAGAAAGCGTTTCTTTGACTCCAGTAAACCTCTGGTTCCTTTTTCTTTTTTTTCTGCCAAAAAAGCTAAAAAAATTAGAAAAAGGACCTTCTTGTGCGTAGCAGATGTTCTAGGAGAGGTGGGGTCTGTCCTGCTCAAGGGGGGGGGGGGTGAGGGACAGAAAAGAGGAAAGGGGAAGGCTGTCTGTTTCCACCGGACTGTCTTGCAAGGATACACGTCTACACGTGAGTGAGTGTTAGTGTTAGTGTGTGTGTGTGTGTGTGTGTGTGTGTGTGTGGTGTTTTTCTTCCTGTGGTCTCAGGTAGCTGTTTACAACTCGTGTCACTTCTGTGGAAATATGGGCAGTTTCCCAGCTGGTAGCTCAGATGGTCACATGTTGATGTTGTTGTCTGTGAAGGCAGATGGTCCCGGTCTGGTTCACCTGCGTGCATCTACAGCACGACTGAATGGATTTACATGTTCATTTCCTGCTAAGTAGATGATAATTGTGTTCTTGTTTTGAACGTTTCATTCTGTTCTTCAGCTCTTTTCTCTCCGGCAGCATAAAATGATCTAACCCGGTGTCTTTATTAGCCCACTCCGTGACAAATAACACATGTTTTTACCAGGGGAAGATGTCTTTTCTCCATTATAGTGGTCACGGTAATTACTATCCTGGGGACCGGGCTCAGCATCACAGGTTGTTGTTTTTTTTGTTGTACTTACACACTACACTCTTCCAGCTGTTTTCTGCTTCCTCTGTTGAAGTCCTCCTTAAAGTTGTAAACCTCCCTCACTGAGGTTTCCTCAGTGAAAGTTGTTTTGAGAGATTTGGTAGTTAACCAAGTTTGCTTTCCTTATTTTGAGGTGATGACGCATTGGAAATATTTCTGTTGGGCATTTGTTTTTTCTTTCTTAGCATAATATGTTAATGTTAAAGTTGCTAAATTAAAAATTCTGAGCATTAATAGAGCAGCAAACAACTATTATCTGAATATTAGTTGTAACATTTAGAAGATCATTTTTTCCTTCAGCACGTCATTCCTTTTATACTCAAAATCCACTTCATAGCATGCTCCAGAGTATGGCAGCTTATCCACACCAGACTTTATACAGCATCCAGTAGCGTAGTGGTGTATCACTGTCTGACCAGGAGTGCCTGTGGTTACACTATAAAGTGGTCTTGATTGTGTCTGTAACAGGAAGTATGCTGCCAACCTCTCATCTATATGTTTATCTCTCAGCCCACATCACCGCTGTGGTTTAGCTGACAGTAACTGGTTGCTTTTTTAAACTCACAGTCTATAGACTCATGCATGCCTATATCCACACACACACACACACACACACACACACACACACACATCACAAGATTATTGCACACGTTCACGGAATAGAAGGAGGGCATGCTACAGACTAAATCTACAAAAAGATAAGAATAATTTTGGTGTTTTGTGACAATGGGTCAAAGTTTATATCCAACACGTGTGGTCAGCAGCAGGCATAAACGTCAAGGCAGAGATAATGAGCGAGGCATACGTGACGTTGTTGAATTGGTCGCGAGGCGAAGCAGCATTTGTCATGTTTAGGGTTCAGGAAAGGGTGGACTTGGAGTAAGGAAGGAGAGATAAATCAAGGATTCATCAAAACAGGATCGAGATGAGATGAGAACTTTCATGAAGTCTGTGTGGATTTTGGTTTCTTGCTGCTAGAAAAGTGTAACCGAGAATAGGCAAAGTCATGCTGAGTCAAATGGAGATTAATGAAACCATAAGAAATGTGAGATTTTCCACAAAGTAATGACGACACAGGTTTTAAATCCCAGTCCCCATGACCACACATGTTACATAACAGCCCACCACCAGCCCCTGAGCCGCCCACCCAGTTCCACTTCCACCCTCCGTGCTGCGGCCGGCGCTTCACACGGCGGGCAGAGGGTGATGCCAGGCAGGCAGCTGTCCAAACACTGTCCAGCCCCTAGAACAGAGCCAAGAGCCAGGATAATGGAAAAGGAGTGTGTAAACAGCACCCTTTCTTTGTTACCAAGGAAAAGCACGCACAGAGGAAACAAAAAAAGGGTTTATGTGTATCCGGTTAATTATCCAAAGCTACAGACATGAAAAGCTGTTTTCTCATGGTGATGATGTTGATTGTGCTTATATTTGCTCTAGAGATGTTCAGATACCATTTTTTTCCTTCCCGATACTGTTGCAAAAGCTGTATATTGCATATAAACACCATTCAAATGATTAGGAAGTAAATGACTGTATTTGTATTTAAATATTTGGTTAAATTAAAAGCAAAAGAGAAAAAAATATGGCATACATAGTTTTAATTATGTAACATGAGCTGCTTGTAAATCTTTTAATGTAAGTCAGTGCATCCTCCGTTAACGTTAGCGGTTAGCTCCGCTATTTAGCCAAGCAGGACTGTGCTGCCCACCGGCTACTAACAGCTAACCTTAACTAGCTCTCCTCCTGCTTATTTCAACGCAGATGTGTTGTTCACAATGCATTATCATCATCATCAGTTTGCACATGTGCAGTACGGATTTGGCACGATGTACGGATTGGAGAGCCAGTGACGTGTGTTGTTGTTCCTGTGTAGCATAAATGAGCTGATAAATGATATGACATGACGTGATATCCAATCAGTGCATGCACTCACGTCCTTGCTGATATCCGGTCCAGCTTTTTAGGTTGTATGGAAGGCCTTTACCCTGCCAGCATTGGTGTCGCAACAACTGTCATTTGCTCTCAGAGGAGTGAACGGATAAAACACTTTCTGCCACAAGTCCTACACCTTTGACTGGATTCCTGCCAGTTTCCAGAATATGCGTTTCTTCCCCTCAGCAATACATTGCACACACTGTTAGTTCACAGGCCCACCCCCCCACACTTACTTTTCTCCTGCCGTCATGTAGCCATGCAAGAAAACATGCTAAGCAATCCCCATACTTAGCCCTGGGTTGTTAGAGTTCTCATGTTCAAAGGCCCAGTCATCTGTAGACGTAATCCCATGTTGGGTAACAAAGAGGAACTGGGCGGGAATACCACAAACACACACGTCCCTGTACTTCTATCTTTGTGAGGACCCTCATTGAAATACTGCTTTCTCAAGCCCCTTATCCTAACCTTAACCATCACGACTAAATGCCTTACCCTAACCGTAACCTAATTCCAACCCAAACCTTAAAACAAAGTCTGAACCCTCAAACAGGCCCTCTGAAGGTGTGAGGACCGGCGAAAATGTCCTTCCAAAAACGTCTACATTCAAATTGGTCCTCACAAAAGATAGACGTACAAGCACTTAAACACACAAACTGAGGTATACACACACACACATTGTGACAAATATGGACACGATAAAGAATTGTGATGAAGAATTAGACCAACACATTTCCTCTTTTTTCTCTTTCCCAAACCTACTCACACACACACACACACACACACACACACACACACACACACACACACACTAAGGATTATAGTGTGGTATGGGCGGGAACCACAAGGATTATTACTGGAAGACAGTTACACAACCAGCACAGGAGTTCAAGAGGCAAAGGGAGTAGAGAATGGATGTAGTCATATTGCGCACATACATACCATGCACCCAAGTCTGTCTTACACACAGGTTAATGCTGAGTCCTGAGCTCCTGTCATTATTATTACAGTCCGCTAACTCACACACCATTACTTTGCTTTCGTTGCAAAAGTTGGAGAAGTTCAATTTCTTTCTTGGTTTCATCCTGTCAGATGGAAGTGGATCGAGGGTTAAACTCTTGGATGAAGGTCAAACAAGGATTCTTGCATTTGTTTCCAAGAGTAGGCAGCTCCACAGACTGCGTTGCCACGTCTGGTTCTGTGCTGTATCGGGTTTCTAACTGAGCCTGGATTTCGTTTTCCCTTTTGTGTGTGTGTGTGTGTGTGTGTGTGTGTGTGTGTGTGCAGGGGGGGAAGGGAGAGCCCCACGTCTTCAAGGAAAAGAACTTCAAGAAGAAGCGGCAGTGCAGCGTGTGCCGCCAGAACGTGGACAACGTCGGCTCCTTCTGCAGAGGTAAATGTTACGAGCGTTGTGTAGTTGTTGGTGGTCGAGCAGTTGGGTCACACAGGACCAAGTGAGTCTGAAGCACCAAGACGAAATGTGCTAAGCGTCGTCATGGCAGGCTACAGGATGCAGGATGTGTCACGTATGAATGAATGAAGGGCAGCGCACGCATCAGCTGCGTCACGTTGCATCCTGTCGATCCCCGTCGCTCATACTGGACTTTGACATTCGGACAAAATACGAGTACGGATGCCAAATCTGGTGAGCGAATGAAACAACTAAATTCGGTCAATTTTACTTTAAATGGACCATCATTTACTAAATTAACATTATGCTGTATTGAAGAAGACTTGAACATGAACTCATGTTCACAATGTTTGCTGAGTTAGTAAATGAAGTGAAAAGTAGAGTCACTTTCTCAGTCTTTTATAAAATCAGATTATTTTTTGTAACCAGAGGAGTCGCCCCCTGATGGCCATTAGAAAGAATGCAGGTTGAAGCCACCTCCACGTTGACTTCCCTTTTCAGAATCTGAGGTTTCCGCCTGGTTTCTAGAGTTTCATCACGAGTCGACTCAATGTAGGACAGTTACTTATCCTGATGCGTCTATATTATAAGACCACATTCAAAAAAGGAACTAGTGTTTTAACACGTGTCATAATCTCGGCGTGTGTTTCTGTTCAGCATGTAAGACGTAGGATGCAGAGATTATGTATTGTATGGTAATACAGCAGGATGGTGTCAAGATCTTTACTTGGGTCTCGCTGTAGAATTTGTCATGCAACTAAGATTGTAGTTGCTTTTCTGACAAATACAAAGCAGGTTGACGTCATTACTTCATATGTATACTAGACTCATATTATATACTCATTTTGTCGTCTTTCTTCTTTTCCCCCTCCGTCCTTCTCTACTCTCACTCCTCTTAGTATGCAAGACAGCCACCCACAGGAAGTGTGAGGCCAAGGTAGGGATCCACCTCACACACACGCTGTCAGAGCACGGCCTCAGAGTAATCAGTGTATCATCAGTTGTGATACACTCATAGACAGTGTTGAATGTGCTGTAATCAGTCGGGACAGAGGATATAATTATTTTTTTACTAACCCAAATGTTTATCTTTTATTCTCCACTGAGCAGAATGAAATGGATTCAAGTGAGAGATGTCACATGAAACAAAGTGAAAACACTCAAGTAATGAACAGATAAAGAAAAATAGAACATAAATGTGAAAGGCAATGCTACTTGTAAGCCATAAAAGGATTGCTTCTGTAAACATAGGTCATATAAATAAGCATTGGTGACATATTTTCGGTAACAATTCCGGTAAATCTTGTCACAGTAAATTAGATATATTTCTATGAAATCAATACAACTTGATGTGAAGTAAATCAATCAGTATTGATCACTGTAGTATGATAAACTATTTCAAGTCATTAGTTTTGACCCAACCTTCTCTGTAGCAGGTGGAATGACCCCACTAATTCAAGGTTAAGCCCAGATGCTGATCCACTAATCTTACTGGGCCCTCTGGGAGATAGCCGCCCTTGTCAAGGAATAACATGTGAATGCGTATCTGAGCTGTTTAGTTGATTGTCATGCCAGTGAGGTGGGAAAAAAGACAAACGGCAGTGGCCCTACAAGGGGCAGGAGTCTGGACATCTCTGCTCATATGAAGGCCGCTCGGTCGCATTCCTCAGAAAGAGAGGCGAGCCGCGCTCCGACCCCACGCTGCTGCCCCTGTGAAAGGGTCATTGACGGAGGGGACGGCGCCATGAATAGACAGAGGGATGCAGAGGGGGAGAATGCCAGCCGGGGCCAAAGTGATGAAGAGGGGGTATAGAGGCTGAGGCAGCGAGCCAGCGGGCGAAGGAGAGACGGCCAGGGGCGAAGGCATGTGGCAAAGACGGTCCTCATTCCTCGAGCATCACTCTGTCCTCTCGTCTTTTATCTGAGGAGGACTACGTTTTTCTTTTGTTTCTGAGTGGCATTGTGGGAAGTGTGCCTATTTACTTACTTGCAGAGTTCCGGTCTTAACACATTGAAAATTTGAATTCTTTCGCCATTAATTTGTACATTAATATATTTTTTCCAACTGTTATTTCTGTCATAAGTACTCCACACAGAACATGAATATCAGAGGCAGAAAAGTACAAAAATATTTTTGTAGCAAGGTTGATTTGTCTGAGCTTTTGGCTCTTGAAATCAAGGCATCAACCATCCACGTTTGGCGGAAAAGACATATTCAAAGCGCACACTACACAAATACTAGATCCACCCCTTCCGTTCTTACCTTTTCACAATAAAAGCCCTCGACATATATATATATATATATATATATATATATATATATATATATATATATATATATACTGCGTAGCTGTTTACCAGAGAGAACTTAAATTCACTCATAGCATTTTGCTCAAAGGAAACTCGATACAATAGCTCACAGTTGCTTTGACTATACAACATTTATTGAAAAAAATGACGATATCAATAGTTTTGATGCAAAATATTCACAAGCTAGTATTTCAAATTTTTGTGTTGTTTATTCATGCCCCCTGCGTGTTTGCATTTGTCAACTAAAATGAAACTACAGCCTTTTTGCTACTTAGCTGACCACAAACACTTAAAGCAGTAGAAAGCAGCTTCCTTACTTCCTTCCTTACTAAACTTAAAAGGTGCTTGAGGTGTATTTTGTTGCCTTTGAACCATCTCATTAGTCGTAGTGTTATTCTTTTTTTGGAAAGAAAAGCTGAAATAGCAAATTAAGCAAAGAAATGTATTGCTCTACAGAAAGGAGTGGGTTGTTGTTTACTGTGACCGCCTGACGTCTGGTTGTTAGACGGTGATTTCCATCGCTGCTGCCCAGGAAGGGAGAGGTCTGATAAGGCAGGCTGCTGTGTCCATCTCAGCTGTTATCTAACATGGCATGTAGGGGGGAGCTGGGACGCCATCAATCTGTTGGGTTCTGGAGTATTTTTGCAACGATGGAGACATTCATATATGTGAATAGCAGATCCCAGCGGTCTGCCTGCCAAGCTGATTAGCTTTAGACCTTTTTCCGTTTTTCTTACAAGCCCTTATTAGTTCAAGGTGTTTCCCCTCGCTTGCACCTCATTTACATTTGGCAGTTATTACCAATAACCTTGTGTACGAATCATTCCCCCTTCACCCTCCTCCACGAGCATATTCACCGTGGAGATCTGTCATCTGTAAGCCATCCCGCTCGCCCCAGGCTTCTATTTACATTTCCGCCCGGCATGGGGTTACCGTAACTTCGGTGACAAATCATTTTAGCACCACATCGTCTGGTACGCCATCAGTGCTTCTGCTCCAGTTCTCTGGAAAAACCCTTCACTTAATTGTGAAACTCCCCTCCTAGAGAGAGAACGATTGGTAATGATGTGAAGTCTATGTTTTCTTCTGCTCTTCAGTCACTGTGTTCCCTGATCTTTGGCCACAACAGCCTCCAGCTGACTCATCTCTGTTCTATTAAAAACACACACACAGACTCTAGAACAGAAGGTCATCAACAGCTTTACCCCAGTATGTTCTTCTCTCAGATAACCGTTCCTCCTTATCTCTGATCCCAAGTGGAAAATCTAGTCCGCAGGGACTTGAAGGTTGGTGAAAGACATGGGGAGGGGGGGAGGTGTAACAGTGGGAGGAAGAAGGATTAGAATTAGTGAAATGCAGTCCGTGACGAGTTGACTGGCATGCCGGCCTAATTAGGCAAGAAAAGGCATTTCCGCTGGTCAGGGGGGAAAAAGACACAGAGAGAGACCCAGGAGAAATGGTTCACTGAATGACTGCATAGCTGAAAACCGAGGACCCTTATTGGCTGTCTCACGAGTAGACTAGAAATTGACATGGGCTAACTCAAAATATTTGGCGATCGTCTGACCGTTATGCCTAAGCAGACCACATGTGACCACTTTATGAGAAAAACTCACCAACACGATACCTAAATGATAGAACAAGTTGTTTGCCGATGATTCCCAAAACAACATGTATTACCGTTGTTTTTAACGTTTGTGAAACTGTCACAGTTTTAAGCACGTGGTTAATGTTGTGGAATGGAACTACTCGGCTAGGTTTAGGCTACAAAACTACTTGGTAAGGTTTACGAAAAGATTGTGGTTTGTTTAGTTAGGTACGTAACTTTAAATGACTCAACATGTTGACTTCTGGTTTTATGTGGGACACGAACAGCGGTGTCCTGGGTGAAAGTCCTGTTTGTTTGTTTGTTTCATCAGCTGACATCCTCCTTTGCTCTTGTCATAATTACTGAGGCCACTAGAGGTCGCCATCTAACAACAAACGTAACATTTTTCCGATAGAGAACCGCTTAATCGAATCATCAAGTAATGGAGCTTTGAGCAAATTCTTAGTTTGTTTAACATCGCTCATGGTGTATACTACGACTGAACAATGTGAGCAAAATTTCTAATTGCAATTTTCAATATTGCTACTGTAGTATACTGTAAATAGTGATAATTTTCTATGAATGAAACTACAAGCCTGCGAAGTATAGTATTAAACAATCTGTGAGTACCTTAGCATTATCACAAACTTATCCTCTATATTCCACGTCAACGTATCTTAAGACAACATGTATGATATCTTACGAAAAGTCCCTACGCAAGCCAGACACGTGTGTCAATTTCCACACGTTACATGCTTACGGTCTTTTCAAAATACAGTTCCGTCTTCACAGGAAACTAACACTACTCGGTTAGGTTTAGGCAACAAAACTACTCAGTTAGGTTTAGGCAACAAAACTGCTCAGTTGGGTTTAGGCAACAAAACTACTCAGTTAGGTTTAGGCAATAAAACTACTCAGTTGGGTTTAGGAAATATTGTTGTTTGGGTTAAAATAAATCATGTTAGTGCCGTAACTACATTACGCATGTTTCGTGACAAATAAATCAACATTGAGCGATCAGCGGTCTCCTGGGTGAAAGATAAAAAATCGCTGTTTGTTTGCCTGGTTCTTTGTAGAAAAATGGACCCATTTAGCTCACATTTCCTAAGATGTTACATTCCTGGTGTACTTGACATCAATCAATGAGAATGATATAACAGAATGGCGCGATTTACCATTACTATTGACATTTGTGCGATTCTTCACAAATGCGACTAACAGACTCAAACTCTAACTGACTGACTGATAAACCATCCTACAGATGGTGCATGTTGGCAGAGCCATGTATCACTGTAATTACAATCCCTGCTTCCCCTCTGCGCATCAGGATCCATCCTCGTCTCTCGTTCTTATCCGCTGAACACGTACAAAAAAAAACATTTGACATGAGACCGAGCTGAGAACTGCTCCTCTTTACAAGAAGAGGATGTCCAATCAAGAACAGATAGATGGAGCGGAAGTGGGGGAGGATGTAGGGATGAGAGGAAGAGCAACAACTTTTGATGTTTCTCCGACATAAAAGGACAGTTGCGGTTTGGAGTCCCGCTCCCTCCGCAGCCCCTCTTTATTTTTAGTAAAGAACATGCATTCTAGATGAGAGGGCAACAGCGGGGGGGGCGGCAGTCTGCTAACTAGACTTACTGTTTCAGCCCGTTCTTTCTTTGCTGGAGCCATTCCCGTCAAGTCTGCGTCACTTTATATATATATTTTTGTCCGGCTAACAGAAATGGAACAAAGGAAGCGATGAGGAGACTGATTGATGAGAAAAAGAGCACCGTGTTCTCTCTCTCTTCCCCCCCCCCCCCCCCCCCCCCAGCTCAAACACAGCTGACCCTCACTCCACAGACTTCCTGTCAGATGGCTTCCTGTGATGTTGCTACAGGAATATGTCTCTCATTGCTGTTAAAACATGTCCGCCGCAGCTTAGCGTTTAGCGGTTTTCAGTGCCAAGGCTGCAAGTTAAGGTATTGAACCATGCATTGAAACAGTTTACTGTAAGCAACCTTCTGAATCAATTCAATAGGCGGGGGAGGAGGGGGGGATCTGAGTGACATCAATACGTGATTAATCTCTGGTTGGAGTTTTGTGGCCTTGAGCTCCAGGGCCTCTGGTTTCCCTCCTGCAGGCTCTGCACTTCACCAGATACTCCTGTTATTCAGCGTGAGTCGCTCGGGATAACAGGATTCAACTGTATCGCTTTGACATCACAGAGGCCGTGACTACAGGAGCCGCCACCTCGTCAGAGACGGCCTCGGTAATTGCCGAGATAGGCCGGCGTGTTTCGAGTTAGAGCCTTGAGTGACGTTGATCAGAGTTAAAACCATAAGCATGACTAAGCTAAGTTAGCCGAGTTGGGACCTGGCCAACGTACTAATTGGCTGGTGGGATCGGCCCTTCATGAATCTAACGGAGGAAGAGACCCATTTGGGAGTCTACGTTGCCGGGGACACTTCCTGGTGCGGGACAGGAGTCACAGATTTTAGCGATAGCAAATGTCTCGCTGTCTTTCTAAATTCGACTCCTCCGAGGATGAAAAAAAGAAATCACAGGGAGACAATAAAGACGACGGAGCCGGCCTGTTGGTGAGCCCCGGCGCTAAAGCAGAGATCGAAGCAACTGTGCACAATGTCCGTCTGAATGCGTTTTTTTGTGGTAAACACTGAGGCTGCAGAGGAGGGGAAGTTACGCTCTGGGGAATAGCATTCATTCTCTTTAACAGGATAAATGACAGAGATGCAGTCGAGGCGAAGCTCAACCGCGGAGCGAGGGGAGGCCTGATCTGTAATAACGTCCTGTGTTGGTCGGTTCACAGAAGGCTTACCTCATTGTTGACCTCCCTCTCTCCGACAATCTCACCCTGAACCACTTCCTGCTTTGTTTATTTACCTATGTTTATTTTCGTCCGGCTCAGGGCTTCCAGGCCGTGTTTGGAGGGTAAAGATGGGCAGATGTCTGCATATCTTTAGGAGTACATCTGCGCATGTGTGTAAAGTGTTGACCCAGCTCCATAACAGGGAATTGCGTCCCCCTCGGTCATTAATAAGCTCCACCGCGGGGAGCCCACGTGACCTGCGATGTCTTTGGCCTCCCTCTCAGCTGCTCGGAGCGAGAACCGAAACGGCTGCAGACCAAGACTCTTTCCTTCTGGGGGTTGAAAGAAAGTGTGGGAACGAGGGACAAACGAGTGAGAGAGCGGGAAACACGTGCTGAGAAACACAAAGAAGGAAAGAAAACAAGGATAACATACAGAGTCCAGAAAATAGAAGTGTTTCACCCAGAGCTGTTGTTTTTGCTCAGCCGTGGCCCTTGAAGTCCCCTCGCGCTATAGGCTGGGTGCTTTTCTGCTGTGGATACAGACGTGGACATGTCCAAAAATAGAGCATGTGATTGCCAACCTCTAGTCTCAACACACACACACACACACACACACACACACACACACACACACACACACACACACACACACACACACACACACACACACACACACACACACACACACGTTATCATTCCCTGTTATGTATTTTCCTCCTGTTTAAAATGATTGTAATTGGCTCAGACCGCTATTTTCTTGACATACATTCCTTTTGTCGTTCATCTGTTTGGAATTCGAGCTATGACAGGAAACAGGTGTAAGACATTGAGACATACCATATTGCTCAAACTCGTGACCAGCTTGAGCAATATCGCTCAGCAGTGGCTGGAGACGTTATGTTTTAGGGTTGTCTGTCCGTCCAGTCCATTCCTGTGAAAGCGATAACACAGGAACACCTGGGCGGCATTTCTTCAACTTCCATCCACCTGGATTTGATGGTGAAAAGGTCAAAGCTCACTGCGCTCTCACAAAACATGTTTATTGGCCATAACTCAAGAATTCACCTGCTAATTAGGAAGATTTCACACAAATGTCTAATAGGATAAAATGATGAGGTGATGAATGTACGCCGGCTGGCCTTAAACAGTGAAGTTCCCCTAATGTTTGCGTCGGGAAGGAGAGCGATGTGTGAAGTGCAGAAGTCACACATGAGGAGAGCAAATGGCTCATGTGGACCGGAAGGTGTTTGTTAGAAATCAATTAGAGGAGAAAAGAAAAAGGGAAGGGAGTGTTGAGATCGAGAGGAGGGAAAGAGGAGGGGATGAAGAAAGGAAGAGAGAAGAAAAGATAGAGAAAAAAATAGCAGGAAAGAAAGCGACAAAAATGAAAGGAGGGAAACAGAAAGTACAAGATTTATAAGAGCTGAAGTTGCAGAAACATCGCAAAAGCCCAAGCAAAGAGAGACTAAACAGGGATGCCCATGACTGTGGACAGCATATTCTAGGACCAAAGGTCGTGACACGAAATTTGAATTTCAAGCAGGTCTTAACAGAAATATTTTGAACATTTGTAGTTTGACTTTAAAATGAAAATTGAGATGTTCTAAACCAGGGATTGAATAATATCAAACTGCAACTTCCACAATAAATACATAAAATTAACAACATAGTAAATACGTTATATTTTTCACACTGAATCGCTGTCAAACTGGCGGGCCCCTCACAAACGCACCCGTTTCTCACACTAATAACATAACAAGGCTGCTACCTCACCCCCTAGTTATCCCTCTCGGAGCCCACAGCTCTTAAGCTATGCGTTGAGAGCAGAGAGCTGTGCATTACCCATTAGCCATGCTGCTTCTGACTTTGATGGATCAAAGAGAGTGTCAAAGAGCTGGAGGAGCCAGAGCCACTGTGGCAGAGCGAAAAGAAACGTGACACGGAGGAAGAGGACAGAGGGCGGGTCGGACGGACATGAGGAGGGAAGAGGGCAGGGAAAGGGATGGAGGAAGGGAGGGGGGGTGCTCCAGTGTTTACTTTTCTATTTGTTAAGAACAGTTTAGACATGTAACGGGCAGTTTGAATCCGGAGCAAGTCAGAACAAGCTAGGCGTGGGTCTTTTGTCTTTTTCAAGGATATTTGGTTTCAAACCTGTGTGAGTTTTTTTTAAGACATTTCGAGACCGGGGGACCAACAAAGACGCAAGAACAACAGTGGAGGTTCAAAAAGGGAGGCGCAGGGAACGAGCCTGTCAAGGTGAAGACAAACAGAAAGGTGTTTGTTAGAAATCGATTAGAGGAGAAAAGAAAGGGGGAAGGAAGTGTTGAGATCGAGGGAAGGGAAAGTGGAGAGGATGAACAAGGGAAGAGAGAGGAAGGCTAGGAGGAATTGGAGAGATAATCAAGAACGAAAGAGATGGAAAAAAAGATAGAGGGAAAGAAAAAATGGCAGGAAAAGAGAGAAAATTAAAGTACAAGATTTGGAAGAGCTGAAGTTGCAGAAACACGACGCAGCAAAAAGCCCAAGCGAAGAGGGACGTGAACAGGGATGTAAAGCGGAGCTGGATGAGTTGAGATGGGTGGAGGTCTGTTAGCAGGAAGTTTGTGCGTAAGCGTTGGCCCAGGGAGATGGAATCTGGCTCGGTGTGTTTGCTCTGGCTTTAGCGACTGCCCCTCAGCCGGCCCCTTCACTGGGCACTGGGAGAGAGGGATGAAAAGAGGAACGAATGGAGGAGAGGAGGGAGAAATTAGAAAGAGCAATAGCAACCTATAGGTGACTCCTGATTCACGCTGTATTTAGAAGTAAAAGCAGTTAAGGGTTTAAAACTCTTGTCATAACAAGTTTAAATTGGAAGTGATGTGAAGTACTTCCAGGATTAAGGAGAAACTGGAACCAGTAGATGATTCCAGAAGGTTTTCATTTGTCTTTGCTTGGCATTTTCCTTCAATTTCACCGCATTTCATCATGACTTTTGCGCGGTGGCTTTCATCCAATGTCTGGCAAAGCGGGGAATGATGCGTTCACTGACCCGGTAACGTGCAGTACTCGCCGAACCGCCCAGATTTCCGAGGACTTTCCCAATTTACATCGTCCTCGCTTGGTAGAAGAAAATACTCATAGAACAATACATTTCACCATCGTCATGGCTTTCAGAGGCCGTAAAAGTACACATGCAGCGTTACCCTTTTCTGATTGATAACATGATGTCGTGCTCCGGGAGACGGAGAAATGTTGAACTGTCATCACATTCTGCACGCCAAATGTTTTTTATGCCACACAGCTGTTCTAAAAAACTTGCTCTTTGAGGTCAGGCTGTCTCGCAGTTGCGCAAAAGTGTCACTGAGGTCTGGAGAAGGCGCCTGTGTTTCAGTAAATGCAGGCACACGCAAACAAACAAGCAAATACATTGAAAAAAATCCCAGGATCCCACGGGAATTCATGCCGGGAAAGGGGAATATTTAACCCTGCATCCAACTGTGGACATGTGTTACGCAAAATACCAGTGCTGCTATCTGTAAAGGGAGACATTTGACCGGGACAGGAAGTAGGGTAATTGCTTGCTTGCCATGGCAGTTGGATATTTAGTTTACAAGAATGACAGGAGCAGGGCACAGCATGCAAAGGGCATTGAAACTGAAAAATAGAGTGAAACTGATCTGCGTCAGCCAGAGGGAACTTAGAGCCCGGCCCGGCCCAGCTCCAAACTATCTGGTCGTGAATTGGGTTCAGGCAGGGAATTAAAAAGAAAGCATATTAACCACAACACTGGATACGATTTGAGATTCAATTCCTGATTGAGTGAGTCACACAGGAACATTGTCCAACTAGTCGTTTGATAGCCGGACCTGAACCCTGTTTCCTGCAACTTCTGTCAAACGAGGCAAGTCTGGATTTAGCTCATTATCTGTTCCTCTGGCTTCCTGTTGATGTCTGTAGCTACGCACGAGCATCGGTAAGAGACGGGGCTAGATTGCTTGAGAAAGACTGAAGAAAGAAAGATTAACTGTACAACACACACACACACACACACACACACACACACACACACACACACACTGTGGTGACACACCCGTAGGTTCAGGGCCTGTGCAACTTCCCCTTTGTGCACAATGAGATATACACAAGCCCTTGCCCTTTTCCTGTATCCAAATAAACAGTCCAAAAATGGGCTATGTTGCGGGAACACTGCTTTATGTGTGTGTGTGTGTGTTACGTAAGCATGACTGTGCCCCCCCCCTTCATTAGGGCTGCTGTTCGGCTCCTGCTTCCTTTGGTCACAATTCACTAACCTGTCGGCCCATAACAGACATGGGAGTTGGACTCGTCGCTGCGTTTCTGTCCCGGCGCTCCTCCAGCTGTGTATTTGGCTTCAGTATGCTTTACATTTTACAGACATGCCCTCAAACATCAGCTGCTCTTGCATTTACCCGGCGTTTAAGTGCGTCTAAGTAGCTTCACAGACAGTGTTTGGGCTCCGTTCACCGTCATGTAGCTCTTAAAAATGTCCTTCTCTGTGTGTGCCCTCCCACAGCCTGGCCTCAACAAGTTGCACTGCTGAGCTTTAAGTGGTGAAATACTATCTTGATCTGCGATTGGGCAGCCTTCCCGGTGGCGGTTGACAAATTGAGATACAATGTAAAAATGTCAGGATTTTTTTTTTGTTTGGGGTAATTACGCGTGATTTTCCTGCACAACAATACAGAGGCAGTTACTGTCTATTGTCTGTTGTAAATTATTTATTTCTTCCCTGTGCACAAGGTTTGGTCTCCTGCCTTGCTTGAGCGACAAAAGTTATGGCTACAGTGCTAAGCTAGATACATATTAGCCAGACTGTTAGATGTTTTCTTAAAAATCTTAAAATGTTAGTTTGACATTTTAAGAAGTATCCATTTAATTCCTTGCCAAATGTTGAATGAGAGGATTGATATCACTCTCCTGTCCGTCAGTTAGGCTAAATATGGAGCGAGGAGACGGTTAGCTTAGCTAAGCACAAAGACTCAATAGCAGGGGGAAAGCATTTGCTCTTCATCATCTGTCAACGCTGACTCTGTCCCTCTGCATTCACATGTGACTGTCTGTCTCTGTGTGTTCCAGGTGACCTCGGCGTGCATCCCGGCCCCTGCCAATGATCTGGTGAGTTTCCTTTTCTTTTCCTCAATAGCATTCGGTTTACATCGACGACTTTTCCCTCTTCGTCTGGCCTCATTACAAGGTATGGCTTCCCAAAAAGCCACCGTATGGTTTCCTCCGTCTGAATTCCTTTTGGGAAGCCGAGCTCTCAACCCGGTTAGAGCTCGGGTTCATTCCTGGAGCACTGGAGGATTCCAGTCTCGAAGAAAGAACAAGAAAATTGTTGATGTTGCTACAGGAAGTAGTAATGTTTATCCATTAGAGAGTCTGTTTGTTTAATTAACTCTCCTTTCCTTCCTCTGATACTCCCCTCCTTTTCGCTCCCTTCTCTCCTCTTTTCTTCCTCTCTCTCACCTCCTTTCGACCTCCTCCTTTCGCCCTACTTCCTTCCCATCCTCCTCTTTCTCTTCTCCCTCGTCCTGTCACCGCTCCTTCCACGCATCCAGCAGCATAGAGGGACCGCTCCGTCCCGACACATCCAGCACCTGGTGAGCACACCTCCCATTCTATCCCTTGTCCTCCCAACCCGCACACTTTTTTTTCCTCTGCACCTTCCCTTTTTCCTCCCCCCAGTGTCATGCTATCCATCTTGAAAATGTCCCGTTTGTGGCGTCATTGAATTTGATTTAGCACATAGACCTGCTCAAAGTGTCAGACACGTTTGTTCTGAGGGTTGCGCTCGAGTAAAAGTCTTGAAAAGTCATTCAAGTCAAAAGCAGATTTGATGGCCATCTGCCTACTGGATGACGAGACGTGTTAGAGCTGATGTCTTAGGCAAGAGGAAATGTTGCATCCTTGGGAGAACACAAATGTGTTCAGTGACTTTCATGACAATCAGCCCATCAGAGTGATGTTTTGTGTCAGAGTGGATGATCTGGCCTGGTGGTGGCCCTGGAAGAAAGGTCAGCGCGTCACCAAAAACATTAGAATTCAATCCTTGGGGATGTGTATACCAATGTCATTGTTTAAATAATAAATGGAATGGAATAATGTTTTGGCATATATTGATATATTTGAAGGCATATTTCTGTGTGGAGAGAGGTATGATAAGCAACAAAGGTCCCAAGGCCGGACTCAAACCTGGGAGGTTTAGGTGATATGGCATGCGCTGTAACCCCTTAGCTACCGTGTATTTTTAGCTTTAAAAGTCAAAATGTATAATAAGACCTTAGCTTGGGTCAGCACTGTTAGCTTGTAGCTGCCGGCTCAGTCGTCGCCATGTCAAGAGAGCGAGTGGAGGCAATCTCTCAATCATAGATATGCTCTGAATTTAGAATGTAGCACCTTTAATACAAAAAAAATATTTCTTTCTGATGACTCTGATAAGAATAAAACTATATGTCTGACATTATAAAAAATCTTTATAGAATATTGTATTTTTTTATCAGTGATTTTGAGAAATATGTTCCATCATTAAAAAATTGTATTAGAGAGAAAACCTTTGAAATACAATTACATAACTCAATTTAAATGCTTTAGTAATTTGCTCCCTCCTTGTTTTTTTTATGTGATTGTAACTGTAGACAAATACTGTAATAAAATAAAAGCATTTGAGCTTGACTGCACCATGTATTTGGGTTATGGGATGGCCTCATGAACCAACCTTTTCTTTTTTTTTTCCACAGGGGTCCACCAAGTCGCTGACCTATACCAAACAGAGAAACACCCTGCCGAGGTAAAGGTCTTCTCATTCACTTGAAAACATGCTATTGAAGTGCCTGTCGCTTTGCTCCAAAGAGCTATTTTTTCTACAGAAAACATTCAACGCAAATCACTCCAATGGGTTTCCACGTCTGCGCCGCTCCCCTTCCCCTTCCGTTTTTTTCTCCTCCCCGTTTCCTCCAGGAGCTTCAGCGTGGACCGCGTGATGGAGAGAGTGATGGAGCGCCACTACGACTTCGACCTGACCTACATCACCGAGAGGATCATCTCCGTGTTCTTCCCCCCGAAGCTGGAGGAGCAGAGGTACCGCCTCAACCTGAAGGAGGTGGCTGCCATGCTCAAGTCCAAACACCAGGACAAGTTTCTGGTGAGGGAGCAGAGATGCGCCGCACAGTAATTACAGGAGTAGTAGTTTGTCTGTGGTGTTTTGTTGTAGCATAGATTCTACCTCCCTCCTTAGAGTTTCATTCAGTTGAGGATGCTTGTTGCACAATAGAGACCATAGGTTTTGACACAGGAAGTACACTTAGCAACCCACAAATTAGCAGTCTGTTTTTCTTTCTGTCACACCCACAATAAACCATCTGAAACGATAACTGGCCACAGTGATAAACATCTTTTCTCCTTCAGCTCCTGAACCTCTCCGAGAGGCGCCACGACATCAACCGGCTGAATACTAAGGTAGAGTTTTCTTCTTGTAGTTCTCGTCACTGAATTCAGTTCACAGCCTTTTGATTTAATCTCCTTCAACCACACGATCTCTCCCCTCCTTCTCAACCACCAGGTCCATGACTTCGGCTGGCCCGACCTCCACGCCCCGCCGCTGGATAAGATCTGCGCCATATGCAAGGCCATGGAGACGTGGCTGACCTCCAACCCCCAGCACGTGGTGGTCCTGCACTGCAAGGTCAGAGTTCAGGGGGCCCGCCTGGGTCTTTCCGTCCGCGCTGTTTCCCAGGCTCGGAAACGGACAGAAGTATCGAAGTGTAGTGATTAGTGAAGTTTCGAAGTATCACAGCAGAATTGTAGTACACAGAATACTTTGAGAATTTTTCATTATGCAACATCGGCATTTTCAATATATGTTTTAAGTTATAACAAACAAACAAAAAGGTCCTGCACTTGAAAGTTTCACAGTGGAAAGTTTGAAGTGTAATACTGACGTCTCATCAGCAAAATGTAATTAAGCTATCAAGAGCAAGAGTTCTCTTTATGCAACAGAATTGTATAACTGCGCTGTTTGCAGTATGGTCTGTAACAATGTGTCATCTTTAGAAGTAAATTGTGTTTTGTGTGTAAAATCCTGATCGGCAAAGAGACTAGCAACTAAATTACTGCCAGAAGTATATAATGGAGTTAAAGTGCAATATTTCCCTTTGAAATGGAGTGGGGTAGAAGTATAAAGTAGCATGAAATACTCAAGTACAAGTACACCCAAATGATACTAAAGTATGCTGAATGTTCTTAGTTGCATTCCCCCTCTGCCAGATAGTTGGAGAGGCTCTTAACACAGAACGGAACAATGTTACAGAAATACACAACTAACCACCTGAATGCTTATTTATGATTACATTCTGCAGCTGCCATCATGGATAAATATAACCATGTGTGACAACATCTCACTTGTACGTTCAATCGATCGTAATCTCTCCATTCACTACTTCTGATGTAAAAGTGCTATAAATTCAGTTGGATATTGCAGTGAAAATATAACTTGACTAAAACCAAAATTGCAGAGTGCACCACGTAATCAATGAGCCAGAAAATGAACCCTACAATCTGCATTACACTGTGTCAACTCGATTTTTAACTCCCATTTTACGTCACCATTAAGGAAAGAAGTGTCAATATGAACTTTTGCCCCGCTACCAGGCGGTGACCAGCTAACACTGAGAGCGACCGAGCTCACACAGCTTGTCTGGTTGTTTTTATTTATGGGTTTTGGTCAGGAGAATTTAAATGCTAAAACCAGACTGCTTCTGCGGTCCGCTGACTTCCCAGAACATTCCAGCTACAGGCGATTCTTTCCCAGCTGCACATCACGCCAGGGACGGGAGTAAACACAAGTTTGTGTCAATGAAGAATCTTCCATTGAGAGGCACACGGAGCAAAACCAGCTTTAATTTGTGCTCCGAGCGGAGGTGCAGCCTCCTTATTGGTATCTGGAGGGCTCGCATTTGGAGCTTGAGGCTGGAATGTCTTCGGAATGTGTCAGGAAGTACGGAGCACCCGGTGTGACAAAAAACAAAAAAAACACCACAGGGAGCTTTTTAATTTGAATTCAAAGCTGCTTGTCCCTGGCGTGTCTCCGTCATTTCTCTCTGTCTAACCCCTGCAGAAATAAAATGTCACATATTACAAGCTGTGGAAATCAGATGTCTTAGCGCAGTGGATGAAACCAGCTCATCGTGACTTCCCTCTCTCTCCCTACAGGGCCACAAAGGTAAAACGGGCGTGATTATTGCAGCCTACATGCACTACAGCAAGATCTCCGCGGGGTGAGTGTGGAGGCATCCAAAAGCCACAATTGAAAATGTTTTGGTTCGTCAGAATATCCACACATGGAACACATTAAAGGTTATTTGAACTGACGCGCTAAAACACACTGGATTTACAGTCAACATTTCACGAGTGTGTTTAAAAACTAGTGCATGTAGTGGCTGATCTCTGATTCAAGTATACGCAGCACAATGATTTCCATTCAGGCTTTCGTTGATAGGGTGTTTGATGAATGAAGCCAAGTGGATTTTGTGCAGGAACAGTGGAAACTGGTTTATCCTGTAGCCAATGCCAGCTGTATCCTCTCCATGTACTCTCTGGCATCTGGAGGGTCTGGTGCAAGTCCCATGATGGAAATTGTTGGCTTAAAGCATGCGTGTGTATGTGTGCGTTTGTTTGTGTGTGCAGGGCGGACCAGGCTCTCAGTACTCTGGCCATGAGGAAGTTCTGTGAAGATAAGGTGTCCTCTTCCCTCCAGCCGTCCCAAAACAGGTGAGGGGAAATTGGCACGGGGGGGCGTTCTTTAAAGGGGGGGTTCCACATCATAAGAGACGTTATTAAATTTAGCATCCTATTTAAGGGAAAGAGAAAACGGCTTTTAGCTTTCAGCTCTTCATACGTACAACTGCAGGATTTGATTCATCTTTAACCTCAGGTTTAGGTCTTTTTCACATCTGACATTCTTCACATGTCACAGTAGGTGTAGATTATACGATGGCCGAATCCATTTAGCTGCTTCAGTTTGAGGGTCCTGGTATTGTGCACGCTGGCTTACTGGGACACTTGAATAGAACAGAGCCCTTGTTAATGTTATTAGTAACACATGGGTTTTTCCTACTAAGAGTCAAAATATCTCCTGTGAAATAGGCACAGAAAACAGTCAAAATAAATGTAAGGAAGCAATGTGATAGTCATTGAGAGTAAAGAAAATGATTAAATAATGATAATAAAATGAAACAAAGTTCAAAGTGCTTTCCCATTTCATTCACTGCAAACAAATACACTAGACAGAATGATACAGAACAATACATTCGCATTGTCACAGATAAAAGAATCGTTTCAACATTTTGGGGAATATACTTATTTGCTTTCTTGTCGAGATTTAGATGAGAAGATCAATACTGCTCTCATGTTTGTATGAAGCTAGAACCAGGAGGTGGTTAGCTTAGCCTAGCTTAGCATATAGACAGGAAGCAGGGGGAAACAGCCAGCCCTGGCTCTAGGTGTCTGAAATTCCAAACACACTCACAGATTTGCCATAACCGCATACTCCAACCCAGTCGGCAGACGTTTTTTTGACATTATACGTTTCAGCAAACCACTGGACACGTTGAATAACAGATGTTTCAGAAGCAAAAAATATGTTTCATATCAGCCTCGTATCACATGCAGAAACACACTTTGCCACGTGGTTAACTTTGTGAAGCGATTGATGAGGTTTAGGCAACAAAACTACTTGGATAAGGTCATGGTTTGTGTTAAAATGATTACGTAACAACGTCGCGTAACTAGCCTAAATAAAAAACAAATGCAGACTAAGCAGACTTTTTTTTTACCTAACATCAAGTAACAACTCAATGTTTACTTTAAAATGAACTCTGGAAACTAACAGCAATCTCCTGGGTGAAAGTCCTGTGTGTGTTTGGATTTTCTCCTTTCTTGTACTTGTTATTTTACCACGTAAGTAACCTTTAACAACGGTCGCTCCATATACTACATCACATGCTTTGCCCAAATGCAAAATTCCACAAAAAATAAATAAAAAAAACAATCCGTGGTTTGCAGAAACGTACAATTACAAAATGTTTTCCTGGCGACTGGGCTGCATGCTCGTGTTGAAGGCAGAAAACTTGTCAAGACAATGACAACTAATTCAAGAACATCCCTGAATACAGTTCAACTGTGACAGACACAAGAAATATGCCCTAAACCGACGAGCAAATCGATTTAGGAAAAGACTCAGAAAGATGTTTTTCCTGTCTTTCTACCTGCCTCGCTCTCTCCTTTGAAGAAACTACTGCTGGCTGGCTATCTGACAACAGCTTCGTCTGCTCCGGGGCTGTTTGCATTTTTTCTACCCTCGTAAAGACACTTCTTCATCTACGTCTCCATCTGTTATTGTTATTCCACATGTTAGTCTCACTCATTTCGTATCGCATCAATCTGTCTCTTTCAGGTACATCTATTACTTCGGGGGCCTTCTGTCCGGGGCGATCAAGATGAACAGCAGCCCTCTCTTCCTCCACCAAGTTCTTATCCCATCACTCCCCAACTTCCAGGGCGAAGGAGGTGTGTTTGTTTAGTCTTTTTAGCCAAATCACCAGTTCTATTTACTATATTATTTCTCAAAATGATGGGACCTAGAGTATTCAATTGTATTTTTACATACAGAATATCAATACAATTGTTTTGTTTGTAGTCCGAGTAGTATTGTCCAATCATGTGGGGCGTTTAGGCTTCGCAAGTGGTTCAGAGCTTGGTCGTGCACTTTTTTGTAAGATGGTGCGGCGAGCGCGGTCACGTGACTGTCACAAACAGTTCACTGATAAAAGAGGGGATTATACAAAGAAGGCCGATTCATATGTAAATGCTTTAGAAACAGGTGTACTTAAAAATCGTAATTTGAGTAAATATTTTGCAGCCAAATCAAATAGTTTACAGGATATTCAACCTTAGTTTCTTTATAATGCATGTAATACTTGACTTCTTTCTTTACAGAGCTTGTACAAAGGCAATGAAGTAGTCTATGAATATGACTTTACAGATAATCCCTCCTCGGCATTGTAGAGGTTGATTTATGGCTTTTTGCCGGTTACACCCATAGACTTCTAAGGGACAGTCTCTGGGTTACACTCATTGTCTTTTTGAGTCCTCACAGTTCTTTTTTTTTTTTTTTTTTTGCCTAAGAGGCGACTTGTTTTTCCTTGCATCTTTAAATGTACATGTGATGTGACGGCGCTCTGACAGGCTTTCCCTGCTGAATCGCAGCAATGCTGCTCTGCTGACTGCAGAGCGCTCATAATTGGTCACATTCACCCTCCACCCACGCAAACCATTCTAGTCTTGTTTATCTTTAATCTGCGGATCGAGTCCAGAGGGAGGGTGGGTGGCACACAGCACATTCCTCTATCTTCATGTCGATAAAGATTGCTCAGTCTGAATTTCTCTCCTCCTCCTCCTAGGTTACTACCCCTTCTTGAAGATCTACCAGTCCATGCAGCTGGTCTACACTTCAGGCATATAGTGAGTCTCTCTTGCCGTCACATGGCCAACTGATAGCACAGATCAGGGCGCACTTGTTGGCTCTGGGGTGTTTTTGGCTCATGAGCTGAGGTTTCAACACCGTCATGGAGTGATTAAAGAGATAGGAGTGAAGGAATTACACAAAGGGCATCTTTCTTCTTCGATCCAGCTTTGAACTCATATCTTGTAACTTGATTGTTTACGTCAAGGCCTTTCCAAGCTGATACACGTGAATATAGCCACTGTCAAGTGAAAACATGATGAAAGTGTCTGTGACACACAAACAAACAAATCAGTTGGTCACACACTATATCTGCTTGCGTTTCTTATATATTTTAGTTATTTAACGGGCTTGTTTGTGTCGACAGTGACCTTCAGGGCACCGGAGGCCGGCGGCTGTGTGTGACCATCGAACCGGCGCTGCTGCTGAAGGGTGACATCATGGTGAGTTCTCATGGGAAGGAAATGACAAACAGAGGAACCCATGGTGTGGGTGGGGTCGCAATAATAACTTATTAGCTTTTTAATCTTCAACGGAGAGGAGAAATATTTAAATAAATAGTACATACACTGACTTCTTTAAACGTTTACCATATCCCATCTCTAAATTATACATGTTGGTCTGGAAAAAGGTTTTCTCGCTTTGTTAACAAAGAGTCCCAATTTGTCTGTCATTTCGGAAAGTGTAGGTGCCGCTCCGTTTGGAGCACAAAGCCTTAGATTTACTGCCCTCGTTATCCCACATGCATTTTGAGCTGCGTCTCTTCCCCCCCGCTCTGCCGCCCTCTGCAGGTCAAATGCTACCACAGGCGAGCCCAGAGCGCTGACAGAGACACCGTGTTCAGGTTGCAGTTTCACACCTGCACCATCCACGGATCCCAGCTCTGGTTTGGCAAAGGGGAGTTGGACGAAGCTTGTACTGGTACGTTTATTTAGGTGGTATAGAGCATGTTTTAATCCTCTACCTGTATACATTTGGTACTACAGTATTTGATTAACTTTTCCTCTTTTGGGAAGCAGGTATCCTGTGTAGCATAGGATGTGTACAATGACAACAATTTGATCAGGATCCCCTTAAAGCATCTATAATAGTCTCTAATGTTGTATCACACGGCTACTTAAACATGAAACGGGTCACACATAGTTATGAACCCACAGAGAATTATCACCCAACTCTGCAGCTTCCCACTGCTCTACTCTGCAGTGGGAACATGAATAGGCCCGTGTCCCAGCAGCTATCTTGACATGTCATTGCAGAGTAAGCACAGGTGTGAATAGTAACATTTATTATGGCCCTGTCACATGTGGGTGGGCCATGGGCCCTGGTATTGTGCATGCTGTCTCACTGGAATGACTGTGACACACTAAATTTGATAATTTGATCAATTACACCTGTGTTTACCCAGCTATGACATGCCAAAATGGCAGCTAATAGCCAGTCATTTTTCAAGGGAATTTGTGTGGACCAAAAACAGAGCTAAAGGGAGAATTAATATTGGAGTGGACACAAACAAGACCAACGTCTGCTAATGTGGCTCCATATTTGCTGGATGTGTAAATGGGGATTCATGTATGGCTGGGAGAGAATTTAACATAATAATTTATCGTATCGTGATGAAAACATATATCGAGATTCACAATTGCGTCATCTAAATTGATAATAACTAGCACATGCTAGCTCAAATTTTGGAGAAAAGCTCCACTTTTAATCTATACTGCTTGACCCATCAGCCTATTAGTTTGTGTGCTCATTTATATTGGTATGGTCAAGGACCTCTTGTGGTTGCTACTCATGTCGGTAGGAGGAGAGCTAGTTGGTTGTTCGTAGCAGATGGGCTGCAGTGTGTTTGGCTAACAGGGCTAACAATTAAAACGGCTAACAGAGTTTACAGCTAACAGAGCTAACAGCTAACGGGACTAAGCACACAGCAGAAAAATACGTCTGGTACTCTTGCAATCTAGACAGGGGGCCATTGGAGTTTGTATTCATGCAAACATTACAGCAGTGGTGGTTGCAGACACACCTGGCAGAGATCTTAGTGCACTTATCTAGTTGCTTATGAGTTCATCTTTTGATTCATAAAATTAAGTTTGTGTTAAATCTTAAAATCAAAAGTTATGCAGTCTCACTTCAGGTGTAAAATTAAGTATTTTGCCCACTAAATGCCATCCAGATTTTTTTTTTCTTCCTTTGATACTCATTCAGGCACAATTTGTAAATTGTTGTAGGATAATCCTCACATACAACTAACTGACATAGTCATTGAAAATAACCATTGTGGGAATGTGTTTTTCTGCCTAGAATGGCCTCATGTTACTGTGGTTGAATAAATCCCTTAATAGTAGTATCTTAAGCTCCATCCTGGACATAATAACAGCTCCCTGGAGGTGAGTATATATCCAGAATGAGTTGTACTGTGTGCAGGGAGGGAGTGTCTCTAACTACCCCTCAGAGAGAGCAAAGGAGGCTTAGTGAGCACCGGTCTGTTGCTGAAGTCTGTAATGAATATGCTCATTACCTCATTTCCTCCTTGGTTTCACTTTCTCTGAAATGAAAAATGTCTGGTGTGTGTGTGTGTGTGTGTGTGTGTGTGTGTGTGTGTGTGTGTGTGTGTGTGTGTGTGTGTGGTCTTCAATCCATAACACTATTCGTTTTCAAATGTACATAAACGCACCATTGTGTGTTCACGCAACTTTTTGCATATTTGATGTATTGGAGCAGAGGCCATGTTTGATCCCTTTCTAAAGCATTAGCATGCTTTCATAAATCTGTGACTGATGTAGAGAAACTTTATTTTTATGTTAGGATATAGTGATATTTGCCATGTTCTTTGAGAGTTTTAACATATTTTTCCCTCTATGTTTTGTTTCTCCTTCCCTTCTCCCCAGATGAGCGTTTTCCATCTGATGCCACAGTTGAGTTTGTCTTCTCCTCTGGACCTGAGAAAATGAAAGGTGGGTTCTCTCTACTTCAAATCCTCCTTCATACCTGTTCTACTTTGAAAGTTTAGTTCATATTTGTCAAATGGGTGAAAGATACGTTGAATTAAATGCTCAACTGCACTAATGCTAATAGCCAAAGTAATGTAAATTGGATGTGTCTTTCCCCAGGCCGCGAGTACCAGAAGAACGACCCGGCTGTCACAGTCGACTACAACACAGCTGATCCTGTGGTCCGCTGGGATTCCTATGAGAACTTTAACCAGCGGTACCAGGACAGCCTGGAGGGTAACACACTGTTCTCTTCAGATCCAATCTCAGCATGATTTTATGTAATTACTAAAGAGGGATGAGTACAAAAAGTTGGCAGACGTTAGTAAAGACAGACTTCAATTAGATTTCAGGCTCATAAATGTCATTATGCCAATGACTACTGTCAATTTGAGAGCTGAGCGTCGTCATCTTTTGTCTCTTACAGTAGATATTGCCCACACCAAAGGTCCCGTAGATGGCAGTCTCTACGCTCAGATAAAGAAGCGCCGAGGTCCCGGCTCTGGTTCCCTCACCTCAACCAATGGCAGCAGCCCAGCGGCGGGCCCTGTGGAAGTCAGGCCAGATCATGTTACCGCTCACGGTTCTGACTCCGCCCTCTCAGCCCACTCCGTCCATTTGAACCAATCATCCGTCCATCCAGAACGTCAGGAGGATCCCATCCACCTGCTGCCCCCGACCAGGCACGAGAGAGAGGAGCTGGAGCGTCTTCTCGGAGGCATAGAGGGAAACCGGGATGGAGAGCGAGAGACGGCCATCTTAGATGACGGCGATTCTTTGCCCTCCGACAGAAGTGGGACGCTGAGGCTCAGTCGGTCCTGCTCCTGCCGGAATGGGTACCGGTCCCAGCGTTGCGCCGAGCCTGGCTGCGACCGCACCCTCCTCATGCCCAATGGTTACTGCCTCGACCGGGCCCCCGGCACCAATGGGCACCACGGGGCGACCCCTTCTGCCAGCCCCAACCCAGCTCCTCCGTCACACATGGATCTGTGCCAGCACTACAGCCCCCACTCCCACCAGAACCTTCCGCCTCCAGATCTGGTGTGGGACCGCCAGAGTGGCCCTCCGCACTTCCTGCACCGCTCTTGCTCGGAGGCTCCCTCATCTCGACTTATGTGCCCCTACCCATCGCCAGACCCTCACTCTCACAACCACCCGCTTCACCACCCCCTGTCTGCCCCGGGTCGCCTCTGCTGTCGAGAGGACGAGTACGGCCCCTATCACCACCCTCCTCCACCTCACAGCCACCACCATCCCCACCCGCACCACCCCAAACCCTCCACCAGCCCTACCTACCACGATATAATGCTAATGGATGGCCCGCCCCCCCCTGGCTGCCCTTGCAGAGACTGCAGCATCAGGAGAGATGACTCGGCGGCCTATCACAGCCTGAGGCTGGACCAAGGTGACGGCTTCCACTGGGACAGAGAGGCGGAGCTTCAGCAGAGGGAGGTGGGGCTTAGGAGAGCCAGGGAGGCTGAGTTACCCAGAGGGTCAGAGCTCCACTGGGAGAGGGATCCTGGGCTGAGACGAGGCAGAGAGATGTCCCTCCACTGGGAGAGAGACAGGGAGGCGGAGCTGCAGTGGGAGCGGGACAGAGAGGCGGAGTATTGGCACAGGAGGGCCACCGTGGCCTCCTACGGCCCACAGGGCCACGATCTTCCGGCCTTCACGTTTGACCCCTTGCCATCGGGTCACCCGGCTTATCCAGAGGCGTCGAGGTCCCATGCTCATTCCCACCTGGACCTGAAGTACAGCAGCAGCAGCAGCGGTTACCAAACACCCCGCCAGGTGTGCCCCTGCTCACCCTACCAGCCCTCACCGTCTGAAAGCAGGGGCTACGCCTCGGGCTACCAGTCTGAGTCCACATCCCCGCTGCCCCCGGCTTCCTCCATGACGGGGCCCTGTAGCCATAGTAACGGGCCGGCAGACCACAACCACAACCACAACCATCACCATCCAGACTCACAGCAGTCATACAGCTCTGACTCACACACTGGTGAGTCACACTGAATCAGAGACACTGAAAAATGTGTTTTCCCTGAACAACATGTTTGAATTATCCATAACCAACAACAGCATGCACTGAATCAGTAATGCTTAACCAGACAGATGCCTTACACATTACTCACAAATTGTGTCTTCTCGCCATCTTTTCTTGATTTTACATTTGCCCCACATAATCTCATAATATCTCCACTGAGCTTCCTTTATTTTGTTTATGTTCTCCATTGGTCCCTTTCTTTTCAGATGGCCTCCGGAGCTCCGGGGAAAGTGTGGGCTGGAGGGATCACATTACCCACGGTTCCTTTAAGAGGATCCACAGAGACGGCCACGCCGCATGCTCCACGCCATCCGACATGTCTGGACCGCCCACCCCTGTCCACACCAGCAGCCCTCTACGCACACAGGAAAGGTATTCCACGCTTTCTCATACTGAGGAGGGACGGTGGCGTCAGTCAGGGTGCTCCTCACCACCGGGGTGGAGAGAAACATGAATGAATGTGTCTGGATAATGGCATCTGATCCATGGGCCATTATACCTGGTATTAAAGGGTAACTTTGGTATTTTTTTTACCTGGACTCTTTGTTCTTTTTATGTTTAAGTGACTAATTGGGGACATTCATTTTTTGAATTGCGGGAGAACGCTGCAGTTGGCAGCCGCTAAACTGGCTGCAATGTAATCATATCAGGCAACTCCTTACGTCAAGGTACCTCCAATAAAAGTGCTACATTTTTCGGCTGACAGGCTCAGATTGTTATTATAACATTATGGAAAGAACCCTACAGAGAAATAAAGAAACCTTTCTCTTGACCTTTCGCTTGATCCGACCTGTTTGTTTGTTGCACCGAGTGATTACGTTGCAGCCCGTTTAGCGGCTGCTGTCTGCAACATTCTCACTCAATACTGGACCAAAACATGGGCTTTAACAAATACAGAAGGGCTCCTTTAATAATCAAACTTGTTACCTTGATTTGGACCACATATGGGAAGAATGTGATCGGATTTACACCCGGCAGAGATCTAATCACAGTGCGAGCCAGACCGCCTCCAGATGTGATCTGGCTGATCTGATCACATGGCATTCTTCATTTACACATCAGTCATCATCCGTGTTCCTTATCCTTAGATAGGATATCCAGATACAGCTCGCATGTTACAGCATGGTGAAAATTGAGCATTGATGACAATAAAGATTTATTTATTCTTACATATAGAAATATTTCACTGGATCACGAGCAGATCTGTGACAGTAATTCTCATGTCTGTCCCTTTTAAGCCCCAGTCCAGGAGGGAGGGAGTATGAGATCCGGACCACAGACATCATAGGCAGTGACTGTGAGACTTCCGGGCCCCAGGACGGACACTATCGCGCCGATCTCATCGCCCGGGAATCCCCGGAAAGCCAAAGAAGCAGCACGGAGCCGCCGTCGGCCAGAGACACGCAACCACACACAACCACACCTGCGCAAACGAAGCCCCACAACCACTGCACTGCACCAACAGACCCGTCCACGACCGCGCCCCAACAGCAGCACTGTTGCCCAAATACACCGCCAGCTTCGGCGATGCAGAACCCGTCTCCTTTAGATTCTGCAGCGCCGACCACATCAAACCAGGGGCTCTGCCGGGCTCCCTCGTCCCCGATCCGTGCTTCGTCGGCACCAGACGCACACTCCCAGTCTGGTCCTCTCGCTCTCCAGACCCCCCATCCCTCCGAGGCTGCCGCTCTGCCTTCCATTGTGGCTCAGGCGGTGCCCCAGCCTCAGAGCCAGACCCAAACCCAGGTCCCCGGATCTTCTCCCACCAGGGAGCCACACCCAGAAGCCACAAAACCTGCGATAACCCCCACCCACACCGCCATGTCTGCTCCCGCATCTCCCGCCCCAGCTTCATCTTTATCCGCCCAGCCGGCCTCCAGCAGTATGGAGGGCTCCCCGGTCTCTGATGCCCCAGTTCCTGGCTTTGCCACTTTGGGTAGGCGGCTAATGTTGGGTGGGCCTGACCCCCACCACCCCAGCCACATCCAGCAGCACGGACCCCCGCACCACCACTACCCAGGCACGGAGCACAGCGCTGCCGGGCACACATCCGCTCCGGACACCAACAAGAGGCCCTGCTACTCCGCTCACGCGCCTCAGCTCTACCCGTCCTCCTACTCCAATTACTCCACCATCTCCATCCCCCTTCCTCACCCCCAGCCGCCGCTGCCAGAGAAGCGCCACCCGCCCGTTCAGTCGTGTTCACCCAACGACGGGGCGGCAACTCTGAGGCCGGCCGCGGGCCACGCGCCTCCCTCCTCCACCGCCGCCGCCCAGCATCAGCTCCATGTCACGTTCTCTCCCACCGTGGGGGAAATTGCACCCCCCGCAGTCAAAACTGACGGAGTGACTTCTGTGGAGAGTGAGAATGTGAACAGGGTCAGTGTGAAGTTTGTCCAGGACAGTTCAAGGTTCTGGTACAAGCCTGGAATCTCCAGAGAGCAAGGTAAGCCATTCTTTTTTTGTGTCTTTTTTCAAATTTGAACAAATTTCACTAAATTTCCTGACGTCTTTGTTTGTGTTTCGCTGCAGCAATCGCTGCTCTGAAGGAGAGAGAACCGGGAACCTTCCTGATCAGGGACAGCAACTCGTTCCAGGGGGCCTACGGTCTGGCCCTGAAGGTGGCTACCCCTCCCCCCAATGCCAGCAACCACAGCAGCAAGGGTAAAGACGACTCCTCCAACTGTTTTATGCAGCATTTGACTTACTCAGCAGTTGTTTTGTCCTTAGTAGACAATGACACTTGCAGCTTGTTCACAGTGAATCTCTGCTGTTACAGTGAGCGACCCTCTGGAACAGCTGGTCAGACACTTCCTGATAGAAACCGGGCCTCGAGGAGTCAAGATTAAAGGGTGCCAGAATGAGCCCTACTTCGGTAGGTTTTCCTGCTCTGGCTTTAGGATGATCTCACATCTGTGTTTCAAGGACAATATTTTTCAGGATTTTTCACCTTCAGGAAAGATCGTTATTTTTATTTGTACATCTTGTTACTTCTAGGGAATTTAAAATATTTTTTTTACTGCTATCTGTTATCCACAGGGAGTCTCTCTGCATTAGTCTACCAGCACTCCATCACACCCATCTCTTTGCCCTGCGCCCTTAGGATCACAGAGAAAGGTTGGTACTCCAGAGGCTGCAACAAGATCATATTTTTGATAAATCTTTTTGATAAAAATGTTCTCCATTCATCATTTTGTCTATAAATACATACATTTTTGCTTAAAAAAACAATGAATAGATTGTCAATATAGTGGTTGATTAATTTTTTGTTGATCTACAAATTGTTTGAGATTAATCAAATTTGAACAGATCGATCCTTTAAACCTCACATTGATAAGCTCTACGTGTTTTTGACGTATTTTACAGGAAATGTTCTTTTATCCGATGTAACTGTTCTTATTCTATTTACCTCAGATCTGATAGGAGAGGTGCCGGAGGTTCAACCGGTGAACAACATCAGCACGGCTGCTGACCTGCTGAAACAAGGAGCAGGTGAGTTCTCCGTCCGGCCTCCTCTTCCTGAAACACCTTTGGAGGCGTGGTCATCATGCTCACCTCTCTCTCCTCTCGGCCCCCCCCCCCCAGCCTGCAACGTCCTCTACCTGAACTCGGTGGAAACGGAGTCCCTAACCGGCCCCCAGGCCATCGCCAAGGCGACAGACGCTTCCTTGGGTCGTAGCCCCCGTCCCGCTGCCACTGTGGTCCAGTTCAAGGTGACGTCGCAGGGCATCACGCTGACCGACAGCCAGCGCAGGTAAGGCGGTGCTAATAAACAACGGACAACACTGTAGCGACAACGCGCTGTGCTGTCATTACACTTCAGTGATGTCTCTCCTGTCTCGCTACATCTGTGTCTTTCTTCTTCTTCTAGGGTTTTCTTCAGGAGACATTACCCAGTGAGCAGCGTAACCTTCAGCAGCATCGACCCTAAGGACAGGAGGTAGGCAATGAAAATACAATATATATACACAGTATATATATACTGTGTATATATATATATATAGGATCTCCTTTGATTCCTGTAGCTGCAGCCATAACTAACCTCAAATCAGCAGGAATCAAAGACTCGTCACCGCAGTTAGTTGCACCCGTGATCGCTCTGCTGCTGCGAGCCCTCGCATGGACCTTACGTCTGTCTTCGTTAGTAAGCATGACGGCCGAGGCTGAGGCTGCATCGGCCTGTTTGGCAGCTCTGCCTGTGTTTGTGTGTGTGTGTGTGTGTGTGTGTGTGTGTCTGAGTCTGGTTTCTCTCTCTCTCTCTCTCTTGGCCTTAGGTGGACTAACTCAGACAACACCGCCGTTAAGTAAGTGCTCTGTTTGTGTTTGATGACGGAGAGAAAGGAGGAGTGTATGCATGTGTTTTTAAAAAATAAAAAAGGTGGGGGGGGGGGGGGGGAGTGTAGATTAACCCCCCGTGGCTGAGAAGTGACATTAGAGCCTCTGCATGGCATCAGATTGCGTGTGAGCCTTGGCAAAAATGAATTCCAGCAAACATGATTTAACACTGACAATCAAGTTTCATGTGACCCCATATTACATAATACTAATAATTTCATGGAAGTCAACCCTACGGAAGCCCCGAGAGGCAAGTGAGAAAAAGAAAAAGACAGGAGATCCATTTTCTAACTCTGATCTAAACTGTTCTCTCTCCGGTGTTCATGACTTAAGAACAAGTGGAGAAAAAGGTGTTCCAGAATAATCTTTCCTTAGTTCCTTAAAAAAAAAAAGTAAAACCAGAGGGGAGAACGGTTTCGCCTGGTGAAACAAAATGGATAAATAAAAGGGGTTTTTTTTCTTCCTTTTTTTCATCTGTGAAAGTATTTTTTTTTAAGTGTTCTAAAAGCATTCAAGTTTTTCTTCCAGCGGAGATTTATTTCTCCATGCACTCTGAACATGAGGTACATATTATCTGTTAGCAAGTTATGTGATCAAGTTACGAATGCATCAAGAGACAGAATGATTCATTTAAATGAAATGACTCCAATCAACAATTATCTGTTATCGTATATCGTATATCGTGGCAAACAAAGGAAAAGATCTAAATGTTTTTTTTTTTTAAATGAAAGGGAAGGAGAAAATCTACTTAAAGTGAGAAGTATAATTATGGGTTTGTGTTGCTCGCCAGCCTCCTGTGGCTGAAATGAGTATTACAACGACAAACACTTGAATAAAATGATCTTGACAACAAATACAATTTCCATCGGTTTTCACAGATGAAAAAACAACAACTTATTTTTTCACCTGTTCTTAAAGGGACAGTGTGTAGGATTTAACTAACGTGAGACGCTGACTGTAAAAAACCCGCGGTAACGCCGTTCAGAGGCCATCCATACCATAATAACACTACTTTGGGAGCAGCAGAAGTCAGACTGCAGCTGGCGATACCACGGTTTTATGCGGCTCACGTTACCGCAGTTTCACTAGCGAGCCGGAGAACTACGGTGGCCTTCAGGTAACGTAAAAACTCCAAAGTAGCACTAGAACCAGTGTTTTGTTTGAAATGCTACACACTGGCCCTTTAAGTCAATAAAACCCCAGGAGAGAAAACTATTTAGATCAGACCTAGAAAATGGATCACCGTTTTTTTTTATCTATAGACTTACCAGAGCTTCCTCTCACACTCGGTAACTTGTATCCTCACACCCTTCTTCCTTCGACCCCCTCCCCTCTCAGGGTGTTCGGTTTCGTGGCCAAGAAGCCGGGCAGCTTGGCGGAGAACGTCTGCCACCTGTTTGCCGAGTTGGACCCCGAACAGCCGGCCTCCGCCATCGTCAACTTCATCAACAAGGTCATGTTGTCACAGCGCCGATAGAGGGAGACGGAGAGGAGAGCCAGCTCAGAGCAGACTAACGGAGGCAGGACCGACTGCTTATGTTGTGCACAAGTGGCCGAGTGCCAGCGCCTGTTCGGGCCGTGACGCTAACACAGTCTTTGCCAATCAGTTGGCGTAAAGACCATTTTGAAGGCTGAAAATCTTCAGTTCAGTTTTCCACTCTCTGCTCCTGAAATATCCACCTTTTCCTGAAAGGTTGGTTGACGTTATAACACTCCATTTAATTTGTTTCTAATATGTACAGTGTTACAACCCCTCCAAGGACAGGGAGGCTTCAGAAGAATCCACTGAAGCTTTCCAAGAACAAAAAAAACAACCATCTACCAGGGGCCTGCGTCATGAAGAAGAAATGAGAGGGTTATCCTGCTGTCTTTGGGCACATCTCTGGGTTTACTGGTGGCATGAAGCTGGCTCACTTTTCAGAGCCAACATGGTCCTGATCTGGACAAAAACTAGGAAACAAAGTGACGTGTGATGGCCTGATAATTATGTCAAGCGATAAGAAGAAACATTGTGTCAAAGCGGGACTTTTAGCGCCACAATAACAGACTTATAGAGACATATAATTCATAACTCATTGGACAAAACCCCACCAAAATTTGACAATAGTATGTCAATGTTTACTCTATTTATTTTCCATACTCGTGCTCGACTGACAAACGGGCCTATTTAACAATCCTCACTCTAGTGATAGCAGTGTCCTTACTTTGAATCAGTAGCCCAGCAGCCTTGTGGGTATTAAAAGCCCCCAAAACACATTTTCTAAATCAGCTTCCTACTGTGAGCAATGGGATCGTAACGGGAACATAAAAGTTCAAAAGGAAGTTCACGTGACGGATGTTAGTATTTCTGTTTTTCTCACTTATTCGTTGGAGAGGAAAAAAGAATATTTAATGTCACTTGTGAATTAAAGCCTCGCTGTGCGTTCCAATACCCCTACTACTGAACTATTTAGTATGTCCCAATACAAAGTATGTCAAATGCAGTGTACGTAAAAAATACCAGGATGTTCTACTACATCCGGTCGCATTTTTTAATACGCAAGCCAGCGGGCTTTTCTGGCTGTTCTGACCCACAATCCTTTACGTTGCAGAGCAAGAGGGGCAACGTTCAAGGTGCCAATGTTATGAGGAAGCCGTTTGACGCAATTTAGTGCATACTGCTTCCAACAGTACGTACTAAAAGCAAAAAAGTACGCGATTTGGAACACGGCTCAAGTGTCCAGAGACTCACTCGTGCTTCTGCTTATGTAACAGCTTCATGACACCGGTTATCCAGAGTGGCAGACTAAGTTGAACTCACTGCGTGGCACAGACGCCCTGGTTAAACACAGCTTTTATCATCTGGGTCCGACTGACGCTCAGTGTACTGATGACAGAAGAGGTGCCAAACAGCAGCTCTAAGGACGCACACATGCAGACTGTGGAGCAGCTACAAAGAAGGCCTTTCCCTGCACTGCTAGAGGGCCCACAGAGCCCACAGAGCCCTGTAACACTTCCACACGATAATCTGTTTTCTTCGTTTGAATATACGGTGGCCAAAGCCCTGACGATGTAATTTAGTTCCTATATGTAGAGATGTTCAGGTATATCAGACGTATGTACAGCGCATTTACAGCCACTCTTGCCTTTCGACAGCACCTTTTAAAAGTCGTAACGCGTTTAATCACAATCGACAATCATGTTTTATTTTTCCAACTCACGTACACTTAATAATCGGAGCGAGCGAGAGACGAAAGTCTCTGATGAAAGCAAACATGAATGTGAGGTTTTTAACTTTTAACGAGTGTGTGTGTGTGTGTGTGTGTGAGGGAGTGGCGTGCGTGTTGAGGGTATTTTCGGAAGGTAATGTCGGCTAAGGGAATCAGTAACGTCCATTTTTAAAGAGAAAGGTATGTGAAACTTGGAAAGAGCTAGATGGGGAAAGGATGTTTGTGTGTTTGGAGCACACCTTTGCCGTGAAATGTTTGGTGTCCACAGATTATAAAATATATTCACACAAGTTAACAGAGAGGACCGGTAAATACACAAGTTAACAAAGAGAGGACCGGTAAACACAAGCAAGGCGCTGGCCTAAAGACAGACGTACTTAACCAAAGACAAAGCACTCTTGTATTAATAAGCTTTTTATCCAGCTATATTTTTGTACTTATTGCATTTATTTAGTGTGTTGCCTTGTTTGGTATAAATAAATAAAAAAACAAACTAGAAAAACACTTTGTATTACAGCGATAATATATTGTCTGTTGTCTTGTCGATCTGTATTATGTAGTAATATATTTTCACATGCAGCTATAGGACAACGTATGAGACATAAAAAAGGAAACATTTGTATGTTTGAAAAGGACATTATGCTATTTTGTATGCAAAAAAAAAAAAAAAGAATTAAACTGAAATGATGTGGTACCTGAAGTGCTTTTGGGTCAGTGGTTATTTTGGGTTATTGGTGCGGCTATTGATTATTAATTTACACAGGTTAAATATTCGCTTTAAGACGAGGCTTCTAGTTTCCAGCGACTAATTGAAAAATCAAATCTGAAACAAGCACTGGAGTTAATTAGTTTTATTTATTCACACGTCCCTTTAATTGCATGACAATATAAACTTATTTTAAAAACCCTGGTAAAAATTCTCATTCACAAATTTACAAACTGTCCCTTTTATTTAAAAAAAAAAAAAAAAAAAAAAAAAAAAAAAAAAAAAAAAAAAATCACAATTGCTTTGACACTTTGTTATGACATCCACTAACAGAACTCAGTTGAGAATACTTTGTGATGTTAAATCCACCAATGTGTAATAAACGTACTTCCTGGTCCGACACCGAGGAGTGAAAAACACGGTGTGAAAACACAGATGAGGCAAAAGGAACGGTGTAGATGCTGTATACAGACGCTCAGCAAGCACATTATATTCCTCTGAGTCGCTAATGATGAAGACCTCACTGACCCAGTCCTTCATCAGCTGATACCTCGTCAGCAGTTTCCCTCTATGACACTAATACGGGCGTACACCCCGAATCTAAAACCAGTGTGCTTAGACCTGCTGTGAAAGAACTTAACATTTAAAAACATCCGGGATACGTTGAATGTCGTTCTTAAATAACACCGTAAAAGCAATATGTTTAAGAATGCGTCCCGGGTTTTGAGGTGCCCAAAAAACAAAACGAAAAATAGAAGTCATTAAATTATCCCTCCTTTGCATCGCATCCAAAAGAAAAGAAGAAAAAAAAAGAAGAAAAAAATGTCAGTCTTTGCATTTTTTAAAGAAAAGTCAGCAGGACTCTGTCTGAGACTGTGTTGCAATACCAAAACACATTGGCCGGCGCTCTCGTTTGCATCGACTCGTGACAAATTCTCACCAGCAGAATATTCAGTAAGTCTGAAATTGCTAAATCAGCCGTTAAACTGGTATTGTAGACATGGTGAGTTCAGGCAACCATCAGCTCCAATAATGCACCTGAAATAAGTGGCACGAAAAATATAAGCCTAACAACCACGACAAAACCCCTATTTCTATTGCATTCTGGGATGTCTGATGAAAATCAATATGCAGTTCAAAACAAGACTTCATCATTCAATGGCACAAGTTAACATTTAGGTTCCCTATGCCGGAGTGAGCTCAATAGAAAGCACCATTTGGTATTTTGCCTGCTGGTGACCGAGAAGGGAGGGCGACGACGTCCCCCCCGATCTCCGGAGAAGGGATCCGTCCGTTCCCGCTCACAGCAGAAGAGGCGGCTGCGCTGGCGGCGGGTGGTGCCGGTGCTGCCCGGCCGTCCGGTAGCGCGTGGTGTTGGAGCCGCAGTCTATGTAGCGGTAGGCCTCCAGGCTGTTCTGGGACGTTCGCACCATGTAGGAGGTTTTTACCGTGGTTCTGGAAACAAGCAGCGCATTCCAATATTTATTACAAAGAGCAATGATGTGGCAGCAGCAATGACCATAATTCTCTATGTGCCGTCATATTTCATAATAACTAGCGAGGAAAGGCTGCAGAAAGAGCGTTTTTTTTTTTCTGTCTAAACTACAAAAGCAACAATTATATAAGTAATGGTGCGCCGCAGTGTCACAAGCACTAATTTTGAAGAAGTGGCTCTTGTGTGAACACACAGCTGCCTCTTGACTGATAAGCACTCGAGTACTGCTGTTTTATGCTTCTTCATACTTACTCAGCTATGTTTATCTGACAGCTGGAGTTACTTTGCAGATTTTGTATTTTTTTTTCTTCTTTTAACAAAACATATTTTCAGCTTCTAAAATGTGATGGATTCTCCAACAATCAAGTCATTTTAGTCCTTAGTTTTATTTTCTTATTTAAAAAAATGCCAAATGTTCGAAGTTGATTGAGAATTTTCTAAAGATATTCTTGTGTTGCAACCTGCAGTATCCGTTCATGTTCAAGGAAAAATATTAAATTAATTTAAATGAGTAGTTATAAAATAGTTTAGGACAGAAATGTGTTTATGAAATTGAGATATTTAAGATTTGAACTTTAGAAAGTAGGTAATAAGAACTGTACTTAATCAAGTGTACAGTATTTTGCTGCCAGTGCTTCTTAGCTTCTACTTGAGCAACATTTTGAACAGAGGACTTCTACTTGTAACAGAGTACTTTCACACAGTTGTATCAGTACCTTTACTAAAGTATAGCGCCTCAGTACTCCTGAAAGGTAGAGAGATACTTACTGCATATATACGACAATGTTGTGGACCTTAATGCTGGGCATGGAGCAGAAGGCGCTGGAAAAGAAACAGAAAAGGTTTAGATTGGAATACTGACTTGGAACGTTATTCCACCCGTGTTCTTTGTGTAATTTACACATGGCTTTATTGCCAACACAGCACAAAAAAAAAAAAAAAAAAAAAACTGAAAAAAACCTGCTTTAATGTGTTAAAAAGTAAAAATAAAAAAAAAATTTAAAAAAAGGAGCAGAGTACAAATGTACAATATAAGAAAGCCTGTGTTACAAACTGGAGGTGTGGAGCTGAAAAGATGTAGACATTTAGGAGACAGGGAGGCTCTAACAGAAGAGGCTGTCGCATTGCATCGTGGGAAACAGGATCGGCCGTGTTTAGAGCTTGACCTACACTAGGGACTTAAAGCTTCGACTTTGATCATTCTTTCATTAATCTGTCTCTCTCGACTCCCCCTACTTAATGGAAGTCTACATGTAGAAACCACTGGAGCAACCCTTGAAGCCGATGAGAATTCACAGCTCAAAAAGAGATCATCATCAATTTTAAAAATCATCATCAAAATTTAAAAAAAAGAAGCTTACTAGACGTAGGGCGCGCTGCTACCAATCTCCACGCTGACGGTGTAGTTCACCTGCAGGAGACAGAAACACAGCATGCTTTAACGGTAGCTAGAGCCGAGGACAAAACATCAAAAAATGTCCGTCCTGGTTTCTCAAAGCCCAAGGCGATGTCTTTAAATGTCTTCAAAATATAAAAAATCTGCACATATTGGAGGCGAGTGCTGTACTTGTGTTGGATGGATTATAAACTACAGTTCCCATCTCCATGCTAGTCAACAGTGCAGGGGGAAGAGGAGACATGTCAGGCTTTGGCTACACCGGTGAGCTGGAGTCAGCCCTGGTGTTGTTGACATTGAGTAATGAAGAATGACGCCAGCCTCATTCTTTCAGTGTGTTCTTCTTGCACTCGTGTCTTCAGGAGCATTTAACCCTTTAGCGGGAGAGTCTGCAGTGGAGCTCGTGTTGTAAACAGATCCTGCAGCGCGCCTATGCATGCTTTAAAAAGGGATTGTTTGCATACTGAACTCTGTACCGGGAGCAACCAGTGATAATGTTTATTATGCACAAAGTAAACATCACCACTGCTCACACACACACACACAGGGTTTTGTGTTTTACCTGACTGTGACCGAGCGGCAGGATGGTAGTGACGCTGTCGAGCTGCTGAGTTCCGATCACCGTCTTCATGTAAAGGACCTGGCAGCTCACACTCTGCACCAGCACCGAGAAGAAGTTGGGGTTGCTGAGGTTCAGAGTGCTCTGTGTCAAAAATTAAAAAAAGAGCAGCTTCACAAAAGGAAACATGTCTTGCGTGGCTCCTATATTAGATTACGGGTTAAACATGTGACTCTCGTATGACAGAGGCTCCATTTGCAGAGAACAGCTCCAATGAGATTTTTCCATGAGACACTTCAGGTTCAGACCAGAAATCACATTTAATTGCCAAGTACATGGAGTTAGACTGTTGTTTTGCATCCCTCTTGATATACTTGCACAGAAATAGAATAAGAGCAAATATTAAACTAAATATGAGACATTAATAATTTATAGGGACATTTGGATTAGGGCTGCAACTAACTACTTTCAACACCATTATAAAATATTTTCTAAATGCATCGATTCACCGTTCGGTCAAAAAATAAATATACACACAATTATATTATTATAAAAATTATAAATTTAAGTTTAAACATTTTGTTGACGTTATTATGACAAAAACAAAAGCATCCAATCCGCACGACTGAAGAGAACACATTTACACACGTTGACCATCATCACTTAATGTTCTCCTTTGATCTACTCATCACATGAGCTCTCATTTAGCTGCATAGAACAGAACAAGGACTCCACTGAACCGGATCACTCACTTACCACATCTGCCAAAAGTGAGGATGCAAACAAATAAGGTTTATTATGCGAGCCACACAAATCAGACTTTAGAGAGTTGACGTTTCTATAATCACTGAGGGAGAAACACCTCTGTGTGTGATGCCACAAACTTCATCCTCCAAAATGAGAAACAACCCTACCGTCATGTTCATGAGGACGTTCATGCCGGAGGGGTTGATGAGCACGGTCACCGAGTGTATCCCATCGTCCACCACCACCACGGAGCGAGGGAAGAGGAAGAAGGCCACGAGCGAGGAAGCAAGGAGGCACAACACCACCGACAGGACCACGTACAGCTTCCTACGACACAACAACAAACAAAAAGTAGGTCCTCTCTCACCTAAAGCTTGGATACAGATTTTGAATGACGTATAAAAACAACTTGACTTTCAGAACTACAGAAAATGTACAGCGTGCAACAGAAAGCTTCTCATCTCGGCACCCGTGGAGAAGCTGCTCTTATGTGTGAGAACACCTGTTGTTACGGCAGGTCAGCTGCTGTAAATTGTTTTTTAGGATTTTAGTCCTCCATTCTCTTTACACATCCTTAGAGCAACCACGTTGTACTTTTTGTGTTCCTCATTCATTTGATTTACCAACAATTTCACTAGTTTTGAAACAAAAAGGAACAAGACACTTTACAAATAATTACTTTTACAGTCATTTACAACATTCGGCTATAATAATGAAAATAAATTTTAAAAATAATCGTCCAAGTTAGTTAACATACATCAAAGTTATAGAATTTAGAAATTGAGATCCATGTTTTATGACAGCCCCTGCCTGATACCCCTTCACAGCACCTTGTTCTATACTTGTTTTGAGATGTTTTTTTTGTTTCTTATAGCTCTGGGGATTTTTGATTAACGATGGCTCCAGTCTGATCCCTCTCTAAGCCCAATTTACTATGTAATAAAGTTATACAATACTTATAGGGTGCTCCATGATTGTATATATTTCTGTCTATATACACTGTGCTCCACCCACTGTGCATTATTTGTTGTTGAGCAAGTGTGGCATCCACTTGTAAACCTCTCAGTACTACATTCAGCACTTTAAATTACAGGAGGCGGAGTCAGAGTGTGCACAGGTGTCCTGCATCCAGTGATTAGGGTGTGATGTGTTCCTTTGTACACCTGCCACTCCAGCTGAACCACAGGTGCTCTGATGAAGGTCCTTAAGACCGAAAGCTTAAAAGAAAAAGAAAAAAAGTGTTCTCTGCGTAAATTAAAGTGTGCAGATATCTGTTCGACCCGTTTCAAAACGAGCGAAATCATTAGGAATTTAAATGAACGAGAAACAACAAAAGTACAACGTGGTTGCTCTAATGACGTATGAAGAGAACGGGTGGCTCAGGTGACTCAACTAATAATCATTCAAACCGATTTACGGCAGCTGACCTGTCGTAACAGGTGTTCTCTCTAATTGTGGCCCCGCCCGCTCGGCAGCTTCTCGGCGGGTGCCGCTCGCTTACCCGAGGTCCTGAGGTCTGACCCTGTCAGTAACGCCACTCACTGTCTCTTTCTTTCAGCACCAATAAACCCCGTAAGATTACTCACGTTCTTTGGGGCCGCAGCCTTTGGTCGCTGTACGGGATCAATGCGACCAGTTCATTCACTTGATCTATCGGGAGGGGAGATAGCGGATCACGCAACATGCTGATTAGTGTCTCCCCCTTCGACTACATTTGGTTGGGACACAGGGCGAAGCCTCTGAGATTGCATCAATGCATTCAATGATCTGCTTATTAAATGTTCATCAAGCAAAAACAACAATGTTACACTTTTGAGCCTGGAATTGAATATGTATGACATGTGTATTTATCATTAAGGCCACACACTTCTTAAGCCTTGGTTTAAGTTTAATTATCAATATTTTTGTCCAGGTTAGAGTCCATCTTCAGTGAGGGGCGTAGCTTCATTTGCGCTAGCGTTGGTCCTACTCACCTGAGGGTATCCGTCCGGTGCCTTGGCACGTTGGACACGTTATGCTATCCCTGCCGGTGAACTCCACGTAGGGGAACTGAGCGATGTCCTCCGGTCGGACGAGCCCGTCCAGAGAGGCGTTGTCCGCATCCTCCTCTCGCCACTCGGAGCGCTGCCTCTCCGGGAGGAGCGACAGGCTGCTGCCGCTGCGAGACCACCGTGTCCCCATTGCGGAGGGCTCAACGCGTGGACGGTCAAGCCAGTTTCCCACAGAGTAGCCGGGCGGTCTGCGTGGGAATGAGAGGGAGCCGTTCAGCCATGAATACACACGCCAGCATATTGACTCAGGTCAGCTGGTTATCGACAGAATGCCCCTCATGCGTCCGCCAGTAACGGTACAGCTGACGGAGTCAAAATGTAACGTTAGCGGGCTTCAATGTTGTTCTCTGCTAGCTAGTTTGCTAACAGAAGTGTTCTACAAGTGAGCTGTTGAAGTTCAGTGACTGTAGCCATCCGTAACGTTAGTTAGCTTACTTACTCAAACTTTACTTACATTCTAGACCAAACAGCTCAACGTATCCATCCCAAAATTGGGTTTACACCGGCGTACACGCTGTGCCTTCCGCCATACCTACGTTCATGATGTGCTGCCTTCACGTATAGCTGCGTACAACAGTCGTCTTCTTCTTCTGCTTCTTTTTCTCCTTCTGTGGTGTTTAACGGCAGTTTGCAAACTATTAGTTGCATTACTGCCACCTTCCGGTCTCAGACAGTTTCCACCTTGTCCACCTGCTAAACTTTTCCGATCAGTCTCGTTACTCGCAAGAAGTTGGTAGAGCCCAGAATACTTTAGCTCCACTCCACAATATTCTTTAGCTCTCTTCCTCTCATACCCATACTTTGCATTTCCTCCAGCATGCCCCCCTCCCCCAACATTGTTTTTAAATAGGTCTATTGTAAGTGGTGATAGCATGTTAGCACAGTTTCTGGTGCCGGGCAGTACTCACAGAGGCCAGTTGGAGGATTCCAGTGTTCTATTCTCAGCCTTGATATTGCGATATATGGGAGGATATTTGTTTCCTCCCCTATATCTTACATTGACCGCTTTATTTTGCATTGAATGTAGGGGTCTCCCCCTCGTCTTCTGGTCCCAATGTTGTTTCCATATTTTTTCCTGATGCTGCCCTTTCCCCTCTGCTTTGGATAACTTGATACATTACATTACATTACATTACAGTCATTTAGCAGACGCTTTTATCCAAAGCGACTTACAATAAGTGTATTCAACATAGGTATTCAAGAGAACTACTAGTCACCAGAAGTGATAAGTGCATCTCCTTGTTTACACAACCATCTAAGAGCATGAACCAGAGCATAAACCAGAGCAACAGTACAGTGCAGAAACAAACAAATACAATAAGTGCAGTAAACCAATATGAATACAATAAGTGCTACAAACTAGTATGAATACAATAAGTGCTGAGTGGAAGGCTGTCCACAGATGTCCATATTGTTTTTCTTTAGTGCTTGCTCAGCTAGTTTGTCCACTTTTTAATTTCCTCTGATACCTGTGTGAGCTGTAATCCATATAAATACATTTTAAAAAATGCATACAACTCTTTTATAAACAAACTTATAACCCGGCTCATTAATCTTACTATTAATAAAATGCATTCAGTGTAATACCAGTGTACCGCTATGATTTTGAAACTATGAAATTAATAAAGAAATGCATTCAGTATAATACTCCATTGTACCAGGAATTTAAAACTATGTAATTAATAAAGAAATGCATGCAGTGTAATACTTGATGGTACCGCCACGTTCATTGGCGGAGAGACATATACGAAATATCCAGTTACATTGAACGCACCGAAGACGTCACGTGCCCAGGGGTGTGGACACTGCCTACCTCACCAACTTAATCCTTTCATCAAGAAGAGCTCCAACGGGATGAATCGCACCTCTTCTGTTTGTGTATATATACCTGTGTTTGTACTTTGTTCAGGATGCGCGGGTGGAGCAAGAGACAGTCTAACTGCTCAGCAGCCTGTGGATTGCAGCCGGCGAATGCTCAGCTGAGATGTTTGTACTCTCTATTCACAACGCTTTTTTACTTTATTAAATACGTTTTATTATAACTTTTGATCCAAGGCGTCCTTTGTTCCTCCGGGAGTTCTTCATTGAAACACAACAGTATACACAGCAAAAACAATCGAAGTGCGTTGAAATATTTCAATTTTGGAACTAGGAACTGTCTGTAGCTGGGTCTTCAGATCCATCAGTAAAAACATGCATTCTGCTTCTTCTTTGAGGTTTTTCAGCAGTTTAATGCATTACTCCTTCTGGATATACTCCTTCCCAATGTTGGTTACTTTCAAAGTTGGTTTCTGCCCTCCACACGATGTTTATTTTCACGATTAACACTTGAAATGTGGAAGGCACTTGGAAATATCAAGAACAATGACACTATAACATTAGTAATCACTAATTAAATCAGTGTTTGTTTTTATTGTGTTTAATATTCCACAGTTTCAGTTTCACACATGAACGTTCCAATACCAGCTTCAAGCTATACAATACAGTATACACCAGACATTCACATTTGATTTATTATCCACTTGTTGTGTAGAAGCAAATCAGTAGTTGCTGGCATCAAAAACATTAGATGGTGGATTAATCTGTGATTTTCTAGTTATCCTGGTTCAATTTAGCCGTGAATCTGGTTCATGAAAGCAGTGGCACATACATGACCCCAGAGATTCAACTAGTCTGTGCAGCTAATCGGCTCCAGATCCGTCTAACAGCCAGGCTGGATTATTCCTAGTCACACCGATCAGTAACCAGTGTGTTTTTCAGTTATTCACTGTTCTTGTGTGTGTACTTTGTCTTATTTTTGTTACAATATCAACAAATAAACATCGAATAGTATGTCTATAAAAGTCATAAGTCATAGTATAATATATATATATATATATATATATATATATATATATATATATATATATATATACACACACACACACGTTTTTTTTATCACATGCTTTTCAAGCAGATTGTCACCGCTATCATTGCAGTAGATATTGGCCTCAGTGTTCATAGGGTTATCCTTGTGCGTAGTGAAGAATTTCCTTTTGTGTTTTATATTGTTATATATATTTATATTATTATATTGTGTCTGACTGTTGTGCTCAAGGACTACACTATGTTTTTTATGATTTTTTTTTACATACTATGGCTTTTTTCCCCAAAAAGATTTTTAAGTTTAAAGTTTTTTTGACACAATACTGACATTTTAATGATTTATTTGACATACTATGGCTTCTTTTGACATACTATTATCTGGCTTTTCCTGGATTTCTTTCAAAATTCTATACTATGACATATTCGAGATACTATACTATAATTTTTTTGACAATATACAATGACTTTTAAGACTTTTTTGATATGCTATTTCTATGATGTTTTTCTGAATTTTTCAACCTCCTAAAATATGATTTTATCAATTTAAATATTGATATTTTGACACAGTACACTATGGCTATATCATTTTTTTTGACACGCTATAATATGATGTTATTATTTCTTTCGACATACAATAATATGATATTTTTGACATACTACACTGTTTTCTTTTTTCCACATACTGTATACTATGACTTTGTTTAGTATACTATACTATGACATTTTTATGACTTTTATCAACATACTGTACTGTGGCTTTTTCATGACTTTCCAACGTGCTTTGTTTTATTTTTTAACATCATATGCTATAGCTGCTATAGCTAGTTAGAAATATGCTATAGTATAGCATATTTCTAACTATTTTTAACAGGCTATTCTATGACATATTTATGACTCCTTTTGACTGTTTTCTACATACTATATTACAATTTCTGACATAGTATGCTAGGAGTTTTTCATAAATGATCAACATACAATACTATGGCTATTTGATTACTTTTTGTGACCTGCTATATTTTTTTTTAATGATTCTTTTTTGACATAACATACTCTGGCTTTTTATAATTATACGTTTATTTCTTTTATCAACATACTATGCGACGGCTTTATTATGACTTATTACAACATTCTACACTATGGTTTTTTTATGAACGTTTATGACATAATATAACATTAAAATGTAATGAATTTTTTTTATATACTATAAATAACTGTTTTTATTATACTATATTATGACTTGTTTAGACATGACAATATAATTACTTTTTCAACATAATATAATATACTATGGCATGTTTATGAATGTTTTCAACATACTTTACTATTAAGTTTGTATGACTTTTTAAGACATACCTTAATATCACTATTTTTGACATAACATTCTATGGTTTTATAATTTTTTTCTAATTTCTTTTTTGTGACTTTTTTACACACTATATATGGTATTTTAAAACATTTTTTACTACCTATTAACATACTATATTACTTATTTAAACTATACAGTCTGCTTTACTGAACCGAATAAACTGAAAATGAGTCAGACTAACCAAAATAAGCCTGGCTTATTTGGTAAACTCGCTTTTTGGAACAGGCCCCAGGACACTAGAAATGTAACTGTTCCTTTTTTATTGAATATGATCAAACTTGCTGCCCTTCATTGTAATATATTAATTACAATAAATATATATATATATATATATATATATATTTTCTGTGGTACTTCAGACTTCCTTAAGTTCTTCCTGAAGGCACAAGAACGCACCTACAATTGAGTCAACATGAAAAAGAATAATAACACAACATCAGCAATTATTGCTATCATAATTATTATTAATTATGAGGGTAAACAGTATATAACAGGGTCAGTAGTTTATCTTTTACAAGTGTTTTAGTGTGTATGTTTGCATAAGTGCAACAGCATATATTAGTAGCTGTAGTTAGTTAGTCTGTCCTGCAAGCAGCCTCTTCAGCTCAGCATTCTCTCTTTGCAGTATTTTGTTCTGAGAAAAAAAGAGGAAAGAATGAGAAAAACGAAGGTAAACTGAGAACCAAAAAAGGAAAAAATAAATTCTGACCCAAGCTCTGATAGTAATGTCAAATCCAAAGCAGAACTGACCTTATGTCTGAGGGCCTCCACGATCAGGTCTCTTCCTCCCCTGGTGCTCTCCTCCTTTTTTGAAGCTTGGAAGGCATCCCCGATAACTGAGACCAGCACGTGAGACTAAAAAATTCATACTTCCAATATTAATATCGATGATCTCCCACACAAATAAAACAATAAACAACCAAATTCCTCCTGTAGGGAATGGATAGCTGCACTGGATTAACTCACAAACATCTTGCTCTGGAACAGATAACAGTGGTTCATGTCTGCTGCAGGGTGTCTGGCCACAAACCCAAAGACTTTGGGCGAAGACGGCAGGACAGCACAGAAGGAAATGGTGGACAGAGGGCACGAGTACAACAAAAACTGAGGGTAGGAGAGAGAGAGAGAGAGAAGATTAAAAGTGATAGTTCAACAGTAAAGAAAACGTTCGATCAAATCATTTGCACCCTTGGACTGGTGCGATTAACTGGTACACCTTTGTCACACACCTTGGTTTTGTTTTCCAACACGTCAATTCCACTCAGCGACAGGAAGAGATGGACTTTGCTCTTCTTCGCTGCCTTTTCTGAGGAGAATTTATCTGGTGTCTAGGGATGAGAGTTGATGGATTACACGTCATGTTAGTTTTTTTATAACATTTTTTATATTTATTGGTTAATTTGATAAGGGACAGTGCACATTAATAAAAACATTTCTGTAAATGCACCAGAGTTAGCCAAGAGGCTATTTTTCATCTGTAGTCCCAAGAGGCAGATGTTACAAAATAAACCTAAAAACAGAATATAAGATAGTTGGTGACAGCATCTGTAGAGCCGACACGTTAAGCTCATATAGAGATATAATATAGTGGATACAAACTTAGTTTCCCACTAGAATACAAGTTCCTGATGTGCAGAAGAATCCCAGCATCCAAGTCAGAGAATTGCATTAACATCTACATGGAAATGATATAAAGGGAAAGTCTGTTTCCCTGTTAATGAGGAATACCCGACTAAAATGGGATGTGAGCGGTAGTGGCTGACCTTTAGGCTCTGAGCCGCTTCAGACAGGATCTGTAGTCCATCAGGGCGGACCACCTCAACTCGGCCAAGAAACTGCAGTTTGGAGAAAGAAATACACATGAAAGTGGAAAGTTTTAAAGAAGGCTGATTATCAGATTAAAGTCACATGAAGAAAAGCTGCTGATACGAGCCTAATGGAACCAAACGCACACACTATTGATCAGCCGCCATTATTAATCACAACTGTCTCACCTTCTACTTGATTCTCCACATTCAGAATGCCATTTTGAGCTGTCAAAAATCCGTATTTACCTTTACTGGAAAGGAAATTTCATTATCATCCTCTGAGGTGTCACTCATCTTTAACCCGTCTGATGTCAAACCGAACCCTGCAGGCGGACGTAAAGATGAAAAATGAAAATATTCATGGTGACATGAATGTTTTAAACATGAAAGAGATACTGTAAATTCATCTTACCTGTGTGCAAATGTACTTTCACCGGAGAAAATCGGCTTTTTATTGCATTACAAACTTAAGGGTGTAAAGTCTGTTGGTGTTAATGAGTAACTCTTGTGTCTTCCTTATTGCTCTTTCATCAGAGATCTAGGGTGCATGGAAAATTCAAAACCACCGTAGAGTCCCGAATGTAACCGCATGTTCAAGAATCTGGTATTTCACGCTTGACGGTCTGAGAAACACATTTCTACATTACAAGGTTTCAGAATTGTAGGGTAGTGCTTTCACTAGAGAACGTTTTTTTTTTTACAATTTAGGGTTCTTTCATCAAAATACGGTCATTCTGACCATCTTAATTAAGCAAATTCTTACATTAAAAAGGTTCAGATTTGTATAAATTGAAATGAAAACATGGTTATGGTGAGTTCCCACTGATACCAGGACCCAATACCAATGTCCTCCCTAAGGCCTCATCAGGGACTTACTGACATCACCTGGTAAGTGGTTGAGTGTGAGAGACTGTGAGGGCTTGAAATGGTGTGAATAGAAATGGGACCACGTTACCGTGAAAACAACAAAAATATGATGTACAATTGTGGGTATTTATTTGATACTTTGTACTCCCTGATTTGAACATCTTAAATATAATAATCAGTTCAAAACTATTGGATCTTACTTCTCTTGTGTGGCAGGAAAGGATGAGGTAATCGTCCAACAGATGTGAATGATCGGTAAGCTGCAACCGAACACATAATTAGAATACATTACATTACTGTGTCTTAGTGTTTACTCAGCCACTGGACACACACACACACACACACACACACACACACACACACACACACACAGAGAGAGTGGCTGTACTTTAATTAATGTGTAGTAATGTCTTACCACATTATATGCTATAGAATATATTTGCTACAAAGCATACTTGTACAGTTTTTACACATATACTAGTTGTATATTTATCTTATTTTATATTTGTTCTTAATTTTACTTATTTATTTATTGGTAATCTGTCTTTGTGCTTATAAAGCATGTCCATTTCCCCTCTGTGGAGTGTTTTTTCCTTCATAAAAACACACTATTCTAGACACTATAAGATTGTATTTTGATTAAAACAAATCTGGTCATTAGTGGTTTTAATGATATGAAGTTGCTTCGAGCTAGTGTAAGAAAGGTAAACGGGTCATAATTATTTCTCAAATGTCTATTGCTGTGAAAACTTTTCCTTCAAACAACTGCATGTAATAAAGTTTCTCACCAACACTGCGGGGGTCTGTCTGTACGGATCGACACCGTTGACGAACCGTCCGTTACACCACTACCTCCTTCTCAAAGAGCAGCCCTTTCAGCGTGATTAAGGTTCCTGAGGATGACATCGCCAACATATAAATTGCCAAATTACGTCCACTAATTCGCTTATATATATATATAAAAAGAGCTTCAGAACATGTTTAGGTTTTCGTCAGTATTAAAGTCATCCAGTCATAGTCTGTTCATTCATGACACTGCGGACAGGTACTGCTGACAGCTTACGTTTGTTCTGCATAATTTAATGGAATCAATTTGCCGAAATGCAAATAGATATCAACCTAAACACTGAGCTCAGTCTAGACATATACCAGTACCTGCCTTAACGCTAGCTAACGTTAATTAGCCATAGCTGACATTACACTGGGGTCTTGTTCTCCTGAAATCACGTAATATGCACTCAGGACTGAAATAAAATCACTGACCCACTTATTTAAACATCAACACACCTCCCAAACAGAAATGAATCCTGTTGTTAACTTTTAACTCATCCAATTCATGCAGCACATAGCATAGCTAACATGACGTTAGCTATTCTGTATGCTGTAACATAAGCTAACTTCGCTCACCATAAGCCACATTTCAGAATTAATAACAGCATACAAAGCAAAATAACTATACGATAACTAAATATGAACGGTCAAATTTGACTAGGCAACTGTAAAACTAAAGATTATGTTATAAACACAATATTCCGATGTGGTAATTGTGTCTATAACTAAATAACAAAGTTACAAAGATTGTATTATAGTAGCCTACTGAGTTCTGTATACTATGAATGAAATTGCTATAAAACTATAAAACTTAAAGCAATTGTAAAACTTCAAAAAACCTTAATGAAGGTATACAATGAAAACTTGGAATACTTCAACCATGCATCAAAACAATTTCAACTTAAAGCAATTGTAAACCTTCAAAAAAAAATTAAACTTAATGGAGTTATAAAATGAAAACTTAGAATACTTAAACCATGCATCAAAACAGTTTCAACTTAAAGCAATTGTAAAACTTTTAAAAAACTTTTAAAAAACTCAAAAAAACGTGATGAAGGTATAAAATGGAAACTCAAAATAGTTTCCTGTAGTCTGCCTTATTTTTAGGCATCTTTGTGGTACAGTGGAGGTTTAGTAGCCAAGGCCCCACCAGCTCTTGGTGATTATAGTATTCTGCAGCCATGTCCAGTTACTCTTCATATTCACGTAACACAACATGTTTTATACTTAATCTACTTAATACTGTAATTCTGTTTCATTTTAACAGTAATTGTAACTCTTGATCCTTCAGTCTAAACTGTACACCTGACATATACTGCATGTCTGCTGCTCCTGGAAGAGGGATCCCTTCTCTGTTCTTCTTATGGAGGTTCTTGAGGTTTCTCCCTTTTTTCCTGTTAAAAGTTTTTTTTGGGAGTTTTCTCCCATTTCAAATTGATGGTAAAATATTGAGGTTTCTCCCTTTTCCCTGTTTAAGGGTTTTTTGGGAGTTTTTTTCCTCACTTAAATTGACGATAAAGGATGTCGTATGTTTCACAGATTATGATGATCCCTGTGAAAAATGTGTGATATTTGGCTATATAAATACAATTGATTTTACTTGACTTTAAAGGCTCTATAGAGTATTTTGTTTTACCAAGCCATACATTTTCAATGTAATACTATTTTTCAGACTATTTAGTCTATTCTTTACATGTTCACACTTGTAGGTGTGAACATGTAGGTCTTGTCTTCCAATTTATTTTAATATAATATATTATCTTTTAAATACCAATAACCCAGTTAATGCTCTACACCAAGGGTCACTAATAAGCGGACCGCGGTCCGGATCCGGACCCAGACGCCGTTGTTTCCGGACCCTGGACCTAAAACCGATAGATAATTGAGAATTATTACATTTTGACGGAGCGCCTATATTTTAATAGTCGCAGCTTTTCTAGCCTTTACGGCTCTCGGTCAGTGGTCCAGGAAACAAACCGACCAATTCATGCGTTGTAAATCACATCACGTGATGCAGCTCACTCAATCAAATATGGGTATTCTGACACGTTTCCCGACTCGAGTGAGATGTACACACACGGGGCTGAGAGAGGAAAAAGAACGAAGGGCAGGTGAATAATTACGTGAGTCAGAGGAGTGTTTTCACATGACGTTCTCCGAAAAGAGAAAAGTGGTCAGAGAGACCAGAGTCTTTAACCAAGAATGAACAGACTCTTATAGGTTAATTCTTCCCACGGACAGTTTAAAACCAGTGTGTCTCATATGTTCAGAGACCGTGACGATTATTAAGAGGAAATGGTGCATAGTTACGAAATCATTTCAGTTGATAGCAGACCACCTCAAGGTGTCACTCTAATCTGAAATTAGACAAATTGTCTCATGAATGTGATTTGAAGTTAGCTCATGCATGCGATTTTGAAGGGCTTTAATTTTGAAATGTTACATCAGAATGTCCTGGTTCTCTCTGAGTGAAACCTTGAGGTGGTCTGCTATGCACCTGAGGTGAAATGATTTCGTAACTATGCACCATTTCCTCTTAAGATGCTTTTACATGTTTTGAAAGTTTGCAGTTATGTCAGTTATTCTTTAATCCAGCCTTTATTTTACTTGTAATGAGAAGAACATTTATTCATGTATTTCTATGTATTATTTATAATCCATCCAGTTCAATTTGAAAACTGAGAATAATAATTGTTGAAATATAATTGATGTGTACTTTCTTTATTTGATTTAACAGTTGTTGACTACACAGAGACGTTACTACTACTAGACTTCTTGAATATATATATATATATATATATATATATATATATATATATATATATAGTGCAAGTTAGATATTATTGTAATTTTCCGGACCTTTGCGCAAGGAGATTTTCTCAATCTGGACCTTTTGGAATTTTAATTGAATACCCCTGCTCTACACTTTACTCACATGAAATCCCTACATTGACTAGAACTTCACTTCTGTGAAAAGGACTGATTTTTTTTGTCAGATGAACAAAGTTTGTCTAACCCTGAAAGGAATTAGACCTATAATGCATGTGTACAATATCAAACCACTAACTGTCTAACAGCATACACATATTTGAAATAAATTTGTAGTTATATAATACATTTAGGCTATTTGTACATCCAGCATTTGGTTATTTCATCATGTTTTCATTATTATAACAAAATTTGGGTTATTCCAGCAGCTGGAATTGGTCCGGTGACATCATCTACATGATGGTTGGTAGAATTGGGCAGCACGCACCACTTTGGACCTCCTCATGTTCATATTACTAAATCTACATTTGGACATTTGGACATTTGTAGTTTTCTTTGCGCTCCCACTAAGTTTAAGAAATCACTAACTGAAGTAGAAGTAAACAAGGAAAGCTGAGACTGAATGTCTGATCATCTGTACAGTTAAAGAGTATCGGAGGAAGGAATTTTACTTTAATGCCAGAACCTTTTATATGGACACAAATAAACTTTGAGACCTGGGTAACCTTAAAATAATGTACTTTTTGCAACATAGAATCCCCTTGAATCCTTAAAAGTGTTCTCAGTGTAGAAATGAGTGAAATTTTTTGAGTTTAAAGGTGAACAGTTCACAACATACTATCAGGCCTGTTGGAAAAACACAGATTTGGTGGAAACAGACACTCGTGTAAAATGATTATTTGAGGGACAGAATGTCAAGGCGGGACATCTGTGGAATGTGCTAACAACTAGTGAAAAGGTTTGAAAACACTTATTTTGGCATCAAATCTTCTAGATTTAATTGAAATTAAAATAATAAAAAAGGAATATGGAGCCTGGGCCAAATTTCATAAAATGCTTCCAGGCTCTCTCACAAGATGAGAGGTCATTACGTAATCTATTTACTATTTTTTCTCAAAACAGCTTCAATGACAAAATTAAATGTTTAATGAATAAATAAACATCTGAGTAAATTTAATATGACAGGCTGAACACACTTGTGCCGTCTTTTTTTTACGTCTCCATGCTTCCACTGGTTACCCCGTGTTTAACGCTCCATTGCAATGAATTGTGGGTAATTCCCTTGGGAAAAGTCTGTATCTAATGCTGACTTGTCTGCCAGAGAGCCCTCAAACACTCGATGATTTGACAGTGGGACAGAAATAAACCCACACAGATTTTGCGGGAGTGCGCCTCAAAGTCTGCGAGTACTTAAAGGTGGAGATTGGGATTGGGCCCATGGTCTGATGGAGACTGGATTTGTTCATTCTAAGGAATGAACGAATCCATTTTCTTTTTGCCAAAATAAGGCTATGTTTCCGACCCCAACATGGTAAGCTGGTATTTCCCTCTATCAGATGCTTTGAGAAACAGATTTCTACATCAGAGTTGTGTAAACTAACCCAGTGAGTTCTTTCTTGTGTACATGCATACTTCAAGTAATTCCCTGTAAATATACACATACTGCACAAATAAACCACAAGTACTGTAGACTCACTGGGAAAAAAAACAAACACAAAAATGTTCTTCCATATCAACTGTTTTTAATATTTGTTTTACAATAAGTGCCACTTCTTGAATGCTCAATCATATATCTGAAGCGAGTTCATACAATGTCTCAATCATAAGCCAGGAAAAGCATTATGGTCAACAATGACGTTGCGCATCAATGGTCGAAGATGATGATTGTGGTCAGAGAAGACGAAAGGAAGCCTAAATCAGACAGGTTCAAATACCCGATCGTTGATTGAGATTGATTTCTGAAGAGTAGAATTTAGATCAACTTCAAAGCCGTTTCAGACTTAAAGAATTAAGTTTCACAGAAGAGATGCAGGAGTCGTTCTCGTAAAAAAAGCGGATGAATGGAGATTTCAGTTACCGATCAGTAATGTGGAAAAGAAAAAAAACCCACACATTTTATTGTATATTACAGATCCCGAAAAATGCTGAGGTAAACATTAACTTGTAATGTTTAAGTTTTCGTAACTACTGCAATGATGTGAAGCCAGAATTTTAGCAGTAGTGTCATCTGTCCGTTTACTGCTGCAGAGGTGAGAAAGTGAACAGTAGATGTAGGAGGCCTTAGTCAGTGCGCTCTATGTGAACGTGGGGAGGAACAGCTGAGATGAACACCATCCATTCAGACAGACACAGACGTGACGGAGCTCTCCTTCATGAGGACAACAGTAACAGCAGAGCTGACCCACGGTCATCACCCGGGAGGCCCCGTTCCATCCGTGTCTATCTGCGTGGCGCTGGTGAAGCGGCGCTGTGGCCGCGGCCTACGAGTCGTCGACGGACATGGTCTCCATGGCGTTGGGAAGGTTCTGCCCCCCCCCTCCCTGCTTCTTCTTCTTCCCTCCGTCGTTCTGTTTCTTGGCTTTCTTAGACATCTCCTGGTCGATGGGAGCGGGCTTCACAAACTTTATGATCTCCGTCAAACCTGGAGGAAAGTTGGGGTGAAAAAAAAAATAAAAAATACATACATCCTGGAAAACACCACCAAATTTGTTTTTACTGCGACAGCACTTAAAGGAATAGTTTAACATTTTGGGTCTGGCTGATTTATCAGTGTAGCTCTAATTAATACATTGACCAAAAGAACTACAAGTTAAGCTAATAATAATAATAATAATAATAATAAGTCCCTTTTCATTATTCACTTTGCCTTAAGGTCTTCATTGACCACAATGCTTCACAGGATCTATTTGTTATTAGTTATACTCGACACACACTGGATGTGAAACCCTTCGGCACAGCTTACCAGGAGGCATGAACGGCCGGAGCATCTCTGGAACAACGATGCCTTCCTCGGTTTGGTAATTCTCCAGGATGGCGCACATCACGCGAGTGGTGGCGCACATGGTGGCGTTCAACATGTGCACATACTCGGCCTGCGTGACGCACAGAGAGGTGGTGTGTTTACAGTATGCAGCTGCAGTCTGGATAAAGCCTTAGTCTACCGTATTCTGGAATTAAACTGGCCGCCCAACGACAGCCGAGGTCGCATTGTCGGAAAAAAAGATCTGGAACAGCGCGCCTCACCTTGTCCATCATCTTCTTGGTCTGACCGTAGCGGATGCGGAGGCGCCGGGCCTGGTAGTCCGTGCAGTTTGAGCAGGAGACCAGCTCTCTGAAGGCACCAGAGCCGGGGAACCAGGCCTCCAGGTCCAGCTTCTTGCTGGCGGCGTGATTCAGGGCGCCTGTGCAGACGTAGAGCAGCAGACAGTTAGCCGGTATCACGGTAGGATCTTCATGCTAACGCTCACTGCTCCAACAGCAGCTGGTAATTAAGTCCTGATTTCTCTCCAGTGATTAAAAATTGGCAATTCCAAGTTCCCACAAGTGTTACCAGTGTAGGAAAAAAAAATAGAGGGTCCACGTGCTAAAAATAATTATTATTCTATTCACATTTTTACAACCTCCTCTCCTCTCTGTGCTCAGCATCCTGCAGTTCAGTCAAAGTTTCACAGAATTTTTGTCACGTGATTATTGGTCTCAGCCGAATCAATCATGGCTTCTAAGTTTCGCTGAGGAGCTCAGAATTTAATATTTTTTACAGGATGTGGTTTCTTCAAACGGTTTACTGGGGGCGAGATTTTTAATGAGGCATTCAGAAAAAAAGGGTTTTTGATGAAATAACAATTTTAAGCTTGGGTTCGGTTGAATTTTCTGACAGCAGCGTTCATCACACATGATGTGTTCAAAGACCGCGGGAAAGAAGAAAATCTGACAATTATGTTTTTACAGCTTCTGGCTATGTTAAACGGTGTAGTTTTGAAGAAATGCTTCTTCCATCCCTCTGGTGGGTTTTGGGTTCAGAGGGTTTTAAGATGTGTTCACAATAAAGTGGAGATTGGTAGAATCATCTTAGAGCTGCTTAACCCTTTCCTATTTCCTAATACTGTGATGAATTACCATCACTGCAGTAACCCCCCGCAAACATACTGTAATACATTTTACGTGGCGTCTCCCACCCCTACATCATTCACATACTGTAGAAGGGTCTACGAGTGCGTGCTGAAGACCTACCAGAGACGATGTTGACGATGCGATAAGGAATTCCCAGAGTCTGGTAGAACTCTTCTGCCGTCCCGATCATCTCGTCAAACATCTCCCACGATTTGCCGTCGTGCGGCGAGGCGTAGATGAATTGCTCAATCTGCAAAGAGATCCTCCGTCATTTATTTATCTGAATGTTGTACCCCAATGACGATGAAAAGTCACAGAAAACGCGACAGACCTTCTCAAACTGGTGGACCCTGAAGATCCCGCGGGTGTCTCGGCCATGGGAGCCCACTTCCTGCCTGAAGCAGGTGGAGAAGCCGGCGTAGCGGATGGGCAGGTCCTCGGGTTTCAGCCACTCGTCCCTCAGGAAGGCCGCGATGGGCTGCTCGGAGGTGGCGATGAGGTACTTCTCGTCGATGGAGTTGTCGTCAGACTTCTCGCTGCCCTTACCGATGACCTGGGGAAAACGAGTGCAACGGACAGAAAGGTTCACGGTCATCAAAAAACCTGGAAACGGTCGCTGAATTTGAATTTGGATTTTTTCAGGTTCAGGTAAGTTTAGGGAAAAAGTGAAATCCTAATGTTTTGGGAAGAGTCATAGAACATGTATCATAAACATTCTACGGTTTGATGATCATCAGTATTAATAACCTGTGTATTTGTTTAAATCAACAATTTGACGACATACTACGCAGGAAGTGTCTCAACCTACAGTTGGTTGCGATCTACAACCACACCGCCACACACACACACACACACACACACACACACACACACACACACACACACACACACACACACACACACACACACACACACACACACACACACACACACACACACACAGTGTTTGGATTTCCACAAGAGGAAACAAGACACTGGATAATACTGTACAAGAAATTTCAATAAGTTTATCCGCACGTTTTGAAAACGTCTTTGTTATTGTCGTCCTTCGTCGAGGTCTGATGATATGCTTTGATTTTTCAGCGCTCTGCTCTCCTTCACGCCATTCGATAGAAAAAGTTTTCTACGATCACAGAAAGCCTCGGGATGTGTGTACTATGTATAATTAATATTGTTCTTTGGTGAATTATTCCTTTAAGGGAAACACTACTGGCAAAAACATTGGGGTTTTTTTAAGCACTGAGCAATTTTGAGATTTTGGGCTATTTTATTTATATTTATTCCCAAAAACATTTTATGTCTGTGGACTGTATATATATTGTGAATTAATGTTAATTAGCACATATCTATAAAGATAATGCTTCATTTCCATATTAAAATATACATTTTCAGAAAACTTGTATAACAAAATGTAACTATCTTAATCAAAGTAATAAACTGGGGAAGTTTAATAGTGATTTCTATTTGTCACGTTTTTACACTCTTCACCTGTAGTGTCTCCCTTTAACAATGAATAACACAATATTAAAATAATTGACCATATGAAGTCTATATCATGATGTGGCAAGTGATGCAAAATCATGTAACATAATCAAATAGAGTGTTAATGCAGTGAACTGTTTGACAGCTCTGCTGCTAATTTTGAAGGTTTAGAAGAAACTTCTGTGGCGGCTGAAAGCTGAAAACGTCACAGTACAATATGTACTACTGCTTGTACTATCTAATGATGCGCAGTTCTTCGTTTGGGCCTCCAGGTGGCACTTCATGACCAAAAGTATGTGGACGCCTGAACATCTCATTCCAAAACAATGGCTGGTGTTTGATTTCCAAACTACTTAAAATAAAGTCAGCTCATTTGCAGGACTCTGCAGGACAGAATATCCCTCTTTGAGAGAGAGAGTTGAGGAACTCAGTAAAGGCCTCCGTACCTTGTAGAGCTCGTCGTCAAACTGGCTGAGCTGGGCGACTTCCTGCATGACCTCTTTCCTCATGAAGAAGGGCGTGTAGAGCATGGTGTAGTTCTTGCTGTAGAGTATCCTCATGGCGTAAGTGATCAGGGCCTGCTCCAGGAACACCAGGGGGCCCTGAACACAACGGAGGAGAGGAAAAACAACGGCTTTCTTTATTTGCAGGACACAAGAGGGCGGTTGCGAGTCTTCTGTGGATGCAAATTTTTCTCCTATGTGGGGAGAAAAACCTCAAAAGTAGAGGGAATGTTGGTCCGTCTGCAATGACGTCCTTACTCGTGTGTGTCATGCATGTGTTGACCCTCTGACCCATTTTATTCTACTTGTCTCATTCAAAATCTGCCCCCAAATAAACTGTTTGCTCTAACCAAAAACTGTAAAAAAAACAAAAAACAACAACTATAAATTCTGCGCTCATCGGCACAACTAGGAAGCCATGATTGATTCAACTGAGACCAACAGTCACGTGTAAAAAATTCTGTGAAACTTCACTGAACTGGTAGAGCCTCCATTTGTAACACTTGTGGACAAAAATGTTGGATATATAGATTCTATCGTTTTCCAATTTTTGTAAAATCATTTATCAAAGAAATTCAAATTGCGTATTTTTTATGATTTATGGAATGGTAACTTTGTTAATACTGCAGAAAGAAAAAAGCATTGTTGAGTACTCTGTTGTTTCCATAGAGGTGCAGGACTTGGGGTGTAACTTGCACTCACCTTCAGAAAGTAGCCTCTGCTCCCAGCCACAACAGCTCCTCTCTCTCCATCAAAGCCATCGATCATGACCACCAGGTCCACATGGGAGTACTTCTTCTGGACGCTGCAGTCGCCCCAGGTACGCTCCACCTTGTTGTCTGCGTCCTGTCAGGAGGAAACAACAGCGAGTATTACATTAAGATAATAAGTCGACTGGCAGAAAGTCAATCTGCGACACTTTAGATGATTAAAGGAGTCATTTATCGAAAAACAATGGCAAAAACTCTCTGGTTCTAACTTCGAAAATGTGAGGATCGGCTACTTTTTTCTGTCGTTTCGGTGACTGTTGAGCCCAGATCTTCAGAGACCTGGATCCATCGTGGTCCAGGATCAAGCTGCACTTGATGACTCAGGACTCTGGTGGACCAGAGGAGGAGCACTCTGTGTTCACGTCATGATGCTTGGTGCTCAAACACAGTCACAGTTGATGAACTATGTTTTTTTTTCTCATGTAGAATATTTAATGTGAAGATGTCAGCAATATTATCTGACCAGAGAATTGTTTTCGTTGCTGCCGTTTACATTCCTTATGACGCAAATTCAAAAAATGTACTACAGGAAGGTACTACTGTTTTTTCTTTTGTTTGTCATGCGTTTGTTGTTTTGTGGTGCATCCCCGTGTTGCATAATGACAATAAATCAGCCTTGAATCCCAGTATTAGCATTGATGAGCTCAGACGTTTGCCGGTTCTCTTTAACGTTTTGGTATAATTTATCTCCACGCTGCAGCGTCTCCTCTGCTCGTCCTCATCCACACACAGAGCAGTGTCAGCGGACAGCAGAGCGGAGAGGCAACGGTGGAGTGAACTCAAAAAGTAGTCGGGTTGACGACGCTCGTTACTGTACGTGCAGTAAAACCGTTGCACGTAAAAAGCCAATACTTGATCAATACACCTGCTCAACAGGCATAAACATGATGCAAAAATGTAGAAAAACGATATTTCAATCTGTAGGTAAGATATGTCATTATTTGTTATCTATTTATTGAAGAAGACCACGTCAATCAATGGATTTACAGCAACTTGAAATGTATGATTAAATCAGAGTCATGTAATGGGCTCCTACTTTAACCAGACTGTGTCTCACCTCATCGTTGCTGATGGGCACAGACGGGTGCAGAAGGTTGCCGAGCTCCCTCAGGTACTCGAAGCGCTCCGCCTCCAGCTTTATCCTCTCGCTGTCGCTTTTCTCCACCGCCTCGTCCACCAACACACGCACCTTCTTGATCTGGGTAACCGTCAGGGGCTGACGCAGAAAAAATTAAATGTAGATGTGCAAACAAGAGAGAGAGCGAGGAAAGAAATGTGTGTGGTCCGTCTGTGTTTTTTGGGGATTTGTGTGTAGCAACATGCAAAAGCACAGCCACACAGGTGGGGGGGGGTAAGTGGCTTAGTGCACAAAACCCGTCATACCGAGAGCGTTTCAGCTGTTAGGGACTCCACGTTCTGTGCTTCTTCAGGTACAGACTCATCCTCCCCAACTGGCTCCTTCCTCTGCATTTACAACATGAGAAAGGTGTTAAAGAAGAACTCCCTCTCAGGACTGTCTAATGGACACATAATACTGACAGAGGTTTTATTCCTCCTGTCTCAATCTACATCAACAATGACTCATTGTGTCTTCTTAATGTCCAGATGTTTCCGTACCTTCATTTTCTCCCCAATGCTCTTGCTGCAGAGGTTCTTCGCTTTGTTCAGGTTGTCTGCAGTGAAGCGGCCTGTTGGGAGGTTAAATAAAAGTCAGTCAGTGCATGGGACTCTGCTTACGTGTGTGTGTGTGTGTGTGTGTGTGTGTGTGTGTGTGAGAGAGAGAGACAGAGAGAGAGAGCTGGAATTGCAGGACTGGTGACCTGGTGACAGGTGTGGCCGTCTGTGGCAACTCACCCTCACGCAATGAAACCCGATTAAAAGATGTAAAAACTACCTTTGTCACTTAAACACCAGCAACAATGTACTGATACAAATCATTGGTGCTATCATGCTGGATCAGAATGACTCTTTGCGTAGCTACACTGCGGGACGAGGTTGACTTGTGTTGCAGGCTGGGATTGCATCAGATTTCACGCTATGAGCCGGCATCGCAAAGCTAACCCTTGCATTAGCCAACCTTCTGTATCGTATCCGCCGATACAACTTATGGGAATGTGTGATTAACTACAGCCTGGTTAATATCTCTTAAAAGCCTGATATTAAGTAACTACAGTTCGCTCCGTGGAGGGTAACCATATGGTTCATTTGGATTCGCTAGCCGCGCTAACATTAGCCCCACTGCGTGCTGTTCTCTTCCTCAGCGGTGTCATCATGCCGAGCCTCGTTCAAATCTGGCTATGAGTTGTTGCCAACGCTTCAGACAAAAACTCGCTCATTGTACAAGGTAAATTCGTTTACACCCCGTTAAAATTGTATCCAGTGGTAAATACGGCGTAAATATAATGCACCAAGCAGCACTCTAAACTATTCACTAGTTTACTTTCTGAAATGTTTCGCAGTCCACTGCAGTGCATTGAGCGAGCCTTCAGCCGGCGTTACTGCCGTGGAAGAGCGTGGAGTTAACAAGCAAATTCGTTGTAAAAAAGACATTTTTAGAGCCGTTTTAATACATCTCAAGGTACCGAATAGAAGACTTGGTCCTATAAATGCTTGATGTCTTTAAGTGTCCCAGATGGGATGTAACAGACAGCTCTATTTATGTACTAAGAATAAAAATGCCCGATTTCTTAAAGGAGTTGGGCGTGAGCTCCTCTCCAGCGGAAGATACCCTGACGCTACGCTAGCATCATTAGCCACAGCGCTAACGTTAGACACTATGACTGAACTGACAGGGCGCTTACATTTTCTCCACTCCGTGTCTGCAGCGACCAGTTTATCGACCAGCGTTACATCTTTGAACCTCTTCCTTTGGGTTTCACGGATGGTTTCCGGATCGCCACCTTTGTCGGTGCGAAACAAGTCCAAGTCGAGCACCATCTTTTGTCCACGCTGTCTGTCAGAGAGAGAGCCGGACTGAGCTCACAGTGACGACGACTCCAATCGGGTTGCCAGGTCTTGTTGCTCAAGTCACTAAACCGTAATCCCAATTTGAGTCGTTAATGATACATACATGGAAGGTTCATTATTAAGACACCAATACGTTGCTTGAAAACACAATCTAATTTCATTCAGTTGAAGTTATAAAGTTATGAAGAACATTTTGATTGTTATTTTAGATACAAAAAGACGGAAGTGTTTCCACTTGCCTGGCAACCTACAGCATCAGCAACACCTGCAAACAGATCGATAAATAGATACTTTACGTTGTAAAAATATTAATTGTAAAAAATGCACTACATATACAATACAATAGAATAATATTAGATAAGCTAACTAAACAATAGTGCAAAGATTTAAACAAACAGGTGAGTGAGTGATTTGGCCAGAGGTGAGTCGTATTGCAGTGGGCAGGAATGTTCTCCTGTATCTGTCCTTGTGACAGCGGAGCTGGATCAGTCTGTTGGAGAAAGTGCTCCGCTGTCCCTGCAGTAGGTGGTGGAGAGGGTGATCCAGGTTATATAATAGTTTCTTCAGTGTCCTCCTCTCCACCACCTTTTCCAGAGTGTCCAGTTTGCAGCTGATGATGGAGCCGGCCTTCTTAACCAGTTTATTGAGTCTGTTGGTGTCTCCGGCTCCAATGCTGCTCCCCCAGCAGACTACAGCAAAGTGAAGTGCACTGGCCACAACAGACTGATAGAACATCTCCAACATCTTGCTGCACATGTTGAAGGATCGACGTTTCCTCAAGAAAAAGAGTCGACTCATCCCCTTCTTGTACACAGCGTTTATGTTGGTCTTCCAGTTCAGTCTGTTGTCGATGGAGACACCCAGGTACTTGTACTCCTCCACCATGTCCACGTCCTCTCCCAGAACTCTCAGCGGTTGTGGAGCCGTCGTCTTCCTCCTGAAGTCGACCACCGTCTCTCTGGTCTTGGCCACGTTCAGAAGCAGGTGATTTCTACCGGCCCACTCCACAAAGTCATCCACTACTGCCCTGTACTCCTCCTCCCGTCCGTCCCTTACACACCCGACCACTGCAGAGTCATCAGAGAACGTCTGCAGATGGCGTGACCCCGAGTTGTACTGGAAGTCAGTGGTGTATAAGATGAACAGGAAGGGAGACAGAACAGTTCCCTGTGGGGCTCCAGTATCACTGACCACCGTGTCAAACAGCACACGGCCCAGTCGGACAAACTGTGGTCTGCCTGTGAGGTAGTCAGTGATCCAGGAGACGGTGGACATGTCTACCCCCACCACCCGCAGCTTCTCACTCAGCAGCAGTGGTTGGATGGTGTTGAATGCACTGGAGAAATCTGAATTACATTGCTTCCGCTTGTTGCACCATTTCATATAATCATCATCACATTCATTTGTATTTCACTTATGTACAGTGTTCAGATTTTGGTTCGGGAGGGAAGGGCCTTTAAGTGAATGATCTGAATAGTTCTTCCATCACCGACTGCCACGCTTTTGATACCCGTCAACCATTTCTGCCAATGGATTTGCAAAACATTTGCTTATTGAATCATCCCAACCATAAATTCCTAAAACATCAGTTTAACAGGAAGTGTGAGGGGTGCAATGTTTGATCTCTGAAATTGTTTGTAACACTTTACAGCTGAAACATAAACAAATAAAAAAAAAACAGTTCTCTATGTGACTTCATGTTTTCACTGATGCAAAAAGACACTTTTTTTTTGTGATCAAAGTTTTGTCATTGCTTTTACACGGCGGAGGAAAAAGTGTTTGCAGATCAATCAAAGTTTACAGCAGTGATTCTCAAAGACTGGGTCGGGACCCACATGCTGGGTCACAGGAGAATTTATTAGGGTCGCCAAATAAATCTGCACAATTTCTTCCACGGTCTTTTAATTGAACTTGTATATCTGCAGTTCACCTTTTGAGCCACATGAGGGAGCCTGAATGTTCATATTGTCAGTTTTAAGACACTGCTGCATGGCTTCATTTGGCAGAACCGGAGGTTGCCTCCTGCTTGGAGTCCTTTAGCAAAACACTGAACCCCAATAGGCTCCCCGGGGCGCTTCAGCCCACTACTCCTAAAGGCTATGGGCTAAATGCTGAGGTCAGATTTGTATGTATATGACCATTGTAATTCAATTTTAATCCGGAGGATACCATTGATGCATGAAGTGATTTTGGTCACACGTGACAATAAAGTTATTGAACATGTTTACCGTGTGTCTTTTCATTGTTGCACTTTGTAGACGGTCCCTGCTCACTCCACTTACCGCTGACAGAAACCAGTATTATTAGTCCGGCTCAGAGAACGGCTCCTTCTGAGAAAACATTAGGGTGGAGTTCGTTGCGGCATCGTTTGTGTTTTAACAACATGTCGCTTATGAGTTATTCATCATTGCCCTTTATGCCTCCTGGCATGTAGGGCAACAACAAAAGTCTTCCACTCCCATTTGTCCAGGGCGAGTCGCTGGATGGTGCCCCATGAGTGGTTTAGGCTCTGCATCTCCTTCTCCACAGTTCTTCTCCATGTGTTTCTTGGTCGGCCTCTTTTTATTTTCCCTTCTGGTGTCCAATGTAAGGCTGTTCTTGTAATATCAGCAGGGTCTTTTCTCAACACATGTCCTATCCATCTCCATCCTCTTCTCATTCTTGTTTGTCATACAGTTCAAGATAGTCTGTTGAGGTCTTCTTGTGTCATTCTCCAGAATTCAGAACCATACAATAGGGTGGATAAAACACAGATCTGATACAATTTGAGTTTAGTCTTGATGGTGTACAGCTGTGACCTCCATATGTTATTCAGTACTTTGAAAGCGTTCCTTGCCTTATTAAGACGATTCTTGATGTCTTTATCTGTGCCCCCATCGTGTCTGACAGTGCTGCCCAAATATGTGAACTCGTCAGTTTTGGGAAGATCTTCTCCGTTAACCTGAATTGGTGAGGGATTTGGAATGTTCAGAGTCATCACTTCTGTTTTCCTTTTGCTGATCTTCCAAGGGCCTTGGCTAGACTGTTGTTTGTAGATTTCAGTTCAGCCTTTAACACCCTACAGCCTCATGGTCTCCTGAAATCCCTGCAGCTGATGAATGTCAACCCCTGACACATCAGATACAGCTGTATACAAACACGAGATTCAGAACTTTGTCCAGTGGTGCGACAAACACTTCCTCATCCTCAACGTCAAGAAAACAGAGGAGATGGTATTTGACCCCAAATACATTGGAGACCACTCACCAGTGGTTATCCATGACCAGAACATAGCACAGGTTGACTCTTACAGATACCTGGGCATACACATTGACAACAAACTGACATGGAGTGTTCAGGTAGAAGATGTCTGCACTAGAGTCCAACAGCGGCTACACTTCCTTCGTAGGCTGAGGGTCTTTGGTGTCAACCAGAAAGTCTTGCTCCTCTTCTACCACGCCGTAGTTGAGAGCATCCTGCGGTTTGGCATCTCAGCCTGGTTTGGCGACCTCAGTGTACAAGCTGAAAGCTTAGATTACAAAGAGACAAAGAGCCATGAACATCATGGGAGTCAGACAGCATCCCACACTCCAGGCTGTCTTTGATGAAACTATCATCAGACAGAGCCACAAGATTATTTCAGACCCCATTATGTCCTCCACCCTGAATACCAGCTTCTTCCCTCAGGCAGACACTTCAGAGTCCCCCAGTGCAGGCTGAACCGCTTTAAGAACTCCTTTGTCCCCCTGTCCATCAAAGTCCTAAATGGCAAGCTAGCCAGAGCCTAACCCCTCTAACACCGATTTTTATTATGTTAACTATACACTACAGGTGTGTTGTATGGGCAGTGTGAAATGTATTTGTTGGCTGGTGGCAGTCTGTGCATGTAATGTATGTATGCAATATGTTATTTTGTATTGTTTTAACAGCAGACACTGTATGTTTCCAAGACAAATTTCCTTCGAGACAATAAAGTCTATCTTATCTTATTGATCCGGGAAGTCTGAATATGTGAAAATCTTTCCAACTTCAACTTTCCTCATCATTACGAGATCCTGGTCTCATGATTAGTAGATCTTTTCTCGTAATTACGAGATGGTAATAATAAAGAGATAAAGTGTTTGTATTTTTTTTTCTTCTTTTGTGCGCTTTTGTGGTTTTCAATAACACATGCATAAAACAAAGTTATGATTCATCAAACTTATACATTTCTTCTAAACGGCTGCTTTACCTGTTCAAGATATTATAAGGTGATGTGGAAATGTCAGTAAAGATGGTCAGAATAGTTTATTTACTTATTTACTTCTAACGGCAGCAGACAGAAAAGGTAAATGAACCATAAAACCTGCAGGAAGCACCGCTCTATTCTGAACACATCTATTCTAGCTTCAGGGGTGTCTATGATTATTGACATAATACTATTACATTCAATATAATGTATATAATCTGTATGCTACTATTATATATTTATGATTTAACTAAAACTATTAAACAATTAGACAAGACATTTAACAGAAAACAATGTTGATAATGTGACAAAAACAATAAATTAATAAATATCAAATTAGAAGATATAAGTGACGCTGACCATGCAAAGTATGAGATGAAATCGAAAGTATCGAATTGAAATTACAATGAAACTCTTTCCCAGAGTACGAAACATTTAAAATAAATGTGATCACAAAAAAAATTACATAAAAAATAAATAAATCAGGAGATCATAGTCCCAGCATGACAACAGATCATTTACTGATCGATTACAGAAAATGATCCACGTCAGTGATAGCATTGTAATAAACTAATGACAGAGGTGTTATCATGGACAAATGATCATGTAATAAGAAGGCAGATGGTATTTTTGAACAAGGGTAGAGATGACATGGATCAAATAGATTATTCCAACCAGAGGAGGCTTTAAACATGATAGTTTTCACCTCTAAAATGATGACTTTAAATCCAGTTCATCTGTAAAATTGATTTAAAAAAAAAAAACAGTAACCGCAACTTACTCTCTAGCAATGTCATCAACATGGTCATTCCAACACTGTTTTTTCATTTTATTTATTGTACATATTATGATGTCATTTTTGTACGAGATTGATTGAGATGTTTCCATGTTTATTTGTTTGTAACGACTCGCCTCCTGTTGCTGCCTTTTTGGCCAGGTTGTCTTTGTAAATGAGAACTGGTCCTCAATTGACTTACATTACATTACATTACATTACGGTCATTTAGCAGACGCTTTTATCAAAAGCGACTTACAATTCAGTATCTATCTACACACTGTAGACGCAGCTACGGGAGCAATTTTGGGGTTAAGTGTCTTGCTCAAGGACACATTGGCAGGAGCCGGGGATCGAACCGCTGATTGAAAGGCGGCCCTGCTCTCCACTTATCCACGGTCACCCTTAGCTCAACTTATCTGGTTCAACAAAGTTAAAATAAAATACAAATGTAGTTTTGGATGTTCACTTTCAGAGCTGGAAATCCTTCGAACCAGTTCTTTGTTTTGTGAGACTTGACCTGTTTTCCATGAATGTTGAATGAATGAACCTGTGCTCCAGATGTTTGGCCTTGTGTGTGATCCTCTTTTCTATGTCACACGGTTTTATTATCAGAACTCGGTCTGGTAATACTTTCTGGTAACACATCTCGTTTTGGTCCACTTTAAATGTTAATTTTCATGAACATTTGTTGTTGATAAAACATCCTGTGTGATGTCATCTTGTTGTCCCCTTTTAAAAACTGTGGTTTGTCTTGTTGGTGATTCAACCGTCATGTTTGTGTGCATAGGCGGACTTGGCCAGGAAAGCTTTTTTTAATATAAGATTAAGGTAAGAACTTCAGCATGTTCTTGGTGCGTGCTCCGTGTCTGTGATCGTGTGTAGGCATCTGAATCGGTGAGTGAGTC